>NW_026252166.1:0-76986 GCF_025399195.1 Umbelopsis ramanniana AG | reverse complement strand
TCTGTTTCTCCTGCCATGCTTAAGTTACTAATGATTTCGAGAATAAATTTTCAGGCTCTCTGCTCTGATATCGTGATCTTAAATTTATTTTTGTATTGGCGCAAAAAATAAACAGTATGTAGAAAAAATGAGTGTCAAATGAATTCAATACTTCAGCATACTGTACTTTCGGAAGTACAATTTGCAGAATGCGTAGCGTGACCGTAATTCCATGATCAATTTTTGGTCGCGTCCAAGCGCGAATTTTTTGTTCCTCTTAAACGCGGTCGAATGCTGATACCTAATCAACGAAAGGTTTCGAGAGCAGTGTACCTGATCTTCACAAAAAAATATGGACTCCACATTCAGCCTGATGCCTCTCGCTACTTGGAGGAATTGCTTCGGGAAGAGGCAAATGTCAATGATTCTCTTGAAAAGATCGTGAAAATGTACCAAAAGCGTAATGAAGGCATGTATACTCACCAATAATGACATGCTTCTGTAATTCAGCTTAGCTGATTCTAATAATGCTACCGAACTGAAGGAGTGAATGGGATTATCGTTGACAAAGCAAGCATTCAGGATGTTGTAAATATGATACAAGCCGCCACCGCTGCTGCTTCAAGCTCCACCCCTTTTAGTCAACCGGACGAAACTTTGAAAGAAAACTTGAGCCAGATGACCTTGGATGATGAAATAGAGAATATTGATGTTTCACAATATCTGGAAGTGGTAGATGCTTTCTCTATGCCTTCGATGCAGTATGACTATCACCGCAAAGGTTTTGTACAGTAAGTGAATACTATTCCTATGTCAAGAGGTGGTGGCGAAAACTCACCGTTAGTTTGTTGCTAGGTCTTCAGAAAAACCATCTTTGCTTTCAACTTCCGATGCAAAAGGAGACATATACCGAGATCGCTTCAATCTTATCCGACAACGAGTCTTGCGCAATGACAGCTTTCTGCCACCATCACTTCAAATTATAGATAGTGACTCCTATCTCAAGATAACTCCCATCAAATCACTCATAGGGCATGATAATGAACAGTTCCTACTTCTTGGCATGTTGACTCAAATCGAGGAAGGGAAGGTGTATTTGGAGGACAATGATGCCCATGTGGAGTTGGACCTCTCCCGATGTGTAAGTAGCTCTAGGAAGATGTAATCAATATTTGTTTGTATACTGATGAATGAACGTCGGGCCACAGAAAAGTACTGTTGGACTCTTCACCGACAACTGCTTTATTCTTGTCGAAGGTGTCTATGGAGATGATCACATATTTCACGTTGATGAACTTGGATTACCACCGCCTGAGAGCCGCCAGAAAACCACGTTAGTAACGGACAAAGTGAGAATTGGATTAGTGTGGCATTTCTAATATATCCCATTTCAACAGGTCAGTCTTTGGTCATATCGATTTTTTAGGCCTACCACCATTGAATATAGAAGAGGTAAATTCCTACACCTAAAACCAACAAATGCATGCAACTTAACTGAGAACAACAATTTAGAGTGTCTTATTGAGAGAAGAGAAAATGAACACAAATATTTCATTTGTGATAATATCGGACTTATGGTTGGATCAGCCTAAGGTATAGACGATGCCGATGGCTTTTGAACCAATATGGCGATATGACTAACCTTGTTATTCAAAAGATCTTGCGAGCGTTTCGACAAGTTCTTGAGGGTTACTCTCGAACGATCGTACCATTAGCATTTATACTTTCGGGTAACTTTGTCAGCCAGCCACTGATGTTCTCTGGAACAGAATCGACAAAATACAGAGGTAATACAGCCACTTTTTGATTTTCTGCGAGATTTGTTTACATCTTTTACCTGAAGACTAACTAGACTATCCAATTTAGAATCGTTTAATCTGCTGGCAGATACGATTGCCGAGTTTCCCAACTTAGCCTCTCATTCTTATTTCATATTCGTTCCTGGTGCAAATGACCCCTGGGCAGGTAATACCTTACCACGTCCGCCTGTACCAGATTTTTTTACGGCACGGTTAAGGCAGAAGGTCAAGCGAGCAATCTTTACTTCTAACCCAGCAAGGTGAGTAGCGTACTGTACGATGTGAAAGATATTGGCTCTATTATGCTCACTCTCGGGAAACAGGATAAAGTACTGTACGCAGGAAATAGTAGTGTTTCGCGAAGATCTGTTGAATCGGCTGCGTCGAAACACGTTGATACAAGGAGATAATCCGCAAGACGACAGGGATTTGACCAAACCGGTTAGTGGCCAACATTCTTACTAGGTGGCAAACTAGATTGTAGTCGTATCTCATGAATATTGACCTCCTCCTCTAGCTCATTCGCACGATTGTTGATCAAGCACATCTTTGTCCACTGCCACTCTCAATTCGTCCAATTTATTGTGCATATGACCATGCCCTTCGATTATACCCAATGCCGGATGTGGTTAGTGTTCAACTTCTTTGACATAGGGTGAATGCCTACTACCATCGACTAAACTTTTTTTTTTCCGGTCGTCAGCTTATACTTGCAGACCGATGTGATAATTACTCAACCAATTATGAGGGGTGCCACTGCATCAATCCCGGCAGCTTTCCGAACTCAGACTTGAATTGGACAACCTATTACCCAGCCATTCGAGATTCCGAAAGATGGTATGTTGTGCCGCCGTGGTGAAAGTTTTTTGAGGGGACAAGCAACGTAGTCTAACAATTTCTTCAATTACATAGTGCTCTGCCGTCAACGTGATTTAGTTTCTATAATGATGCATTACTACATAACCTCGAATCGAAATGCAAGTTGATAGATATTGTATCTTCGAAAATAAAAACCGACCACCTTAGACCAAACTTTCACACCACTGGATTCTAATTACCATTTCCAATCCTATCTAGAATTCACAGTCAAAATTGACACGTCGTTGCTGTTTTCAAATATTGCTCCAGGTCTAGGTATTTTAATTTTGTTGGATGCCGGTAATTCGCTTTAAAAGCACTAGCACCGACATCAATATAAAGTACGCATCCCGTATTGCTGTCCGCTGGCCACCCTCATGGCGATTACTGCAAGGGTGAAAGGGTGAACAAAACGTGGACGCTATTAGTTAGAGACGGTTTCATATCGATTGACTTAGACGTTAGTGTGGAGAGGAAAGTAAGAAAATCTGGAAGCAGTTTACTGTGATTACTCCTGAAGCTGCCATCAAACGAGCCAGGATCTGCAGCTGCATAGATGGCTTACTTCTTGTAACTTATGGCTGGCAAAAGCATGGACATGTGCAAGGTGACGTAGGCAAATTGGTTCTTGGATGTGTGGATTTCGTGTCGCATAGCAGCGTGATGAAACTCCTGAAAGCATTTATTGGAAGTTTGACCCATACAATCATAGCTTACAAACTGAAGTCACAGACATTATTCACATCAAAATGATAATGTGCACAAAAGACTTTGAATTATGACTTTAGGCGTTATTACTTGTACATAACGCCTGCTGCCTACCTCCAGTGCAGCATTACCTCGAGAAGAATGCCTACCTGTGAATCACACGCAGCCAAGTTTTTGAAAAAGGGATACCATTTTCGTTTATTGCGAAGTGTCATCGCATTTGAATCAAACAAAAGACACGATTATGCGATGAATATGATTCCGTGCTCGTTGTTCCATATTTAATCGATTAGCAAGTGCATAAGTTTTCAATTTTGAGGACAAGTACGTAGGGTGGCAGCTCTCTCGTTTACAAGAGTTTTTCAGGTGGTGGCGTCGAATTTCTGTGGGTTGGATGAAGGGCTTGTTACAATCACGGCATTTTCGCCATGATATTTACCCAAGCTTTTTGCGCCACTGAAACTGTAGAGGAGCGCATGGAGTCCCTGGGTGAGGAATGCGTTAATTATCTCGGACATGAGCATGTACTGCCTCTGTCATATCAAGGTGCTGGGCTACAGCTCGATAGAAACATCTCACAAGACAATATTCACCAAGCCGATTCTCATCTCTATTTTTGTCCAATTGGAGTGAACGGAACTATGTCCAGCATCGCTATTAAGCACCGAGTACGAGCCTTCTAAGCTTCACGTTTACCTCATGGTTCTCCTATGAAATGTCTCCTGGGCTATGATAGCAAAAGATTACTCCTTCTCCGAAAGGAGTCCTTTCTGTTTAAGGGCAGCCAGATTTATTTTGTAGGCGAAATTTTTGTAGGGAGACAGGTTGTCGATGGATTTAGCTCTAACTCCTGCGAATTCTTCTCCTGCTTTAAAATCCAATTGGGTATCTATGCCACCATAGTCCGAAGGTCAAGGAGTCGTTTGATTTTCTCACAGAGCCAATTCGCACTATAATTATCTTAACCTGCAGCAATAATCAAGAATTAGTCGGGTGTGTACATACTTCCTCAGGATCACCATAATTCTTAAAATAAATTACGCACGTAAAATAGAATAGTAGGAGGTTGCGCCTGCATCGCATGTCGCTTTGTAAGTAGTAATAGAGCGGGCTCAACAAGGATGCTGTAAGGAAACGTTCGATTCATGCATTACACATTGCGCATCTGCGACGTGGAATAAGAATAGATTTTCAGCTTTTTGACTTTTCAGGTGATTATGCGTTTACTAGAGGTAGAATTGCATCTGTTATAGAGATGTGGATTAAATTGGTGCTACCCGGTACGGCTAGAAGTGGGCACACATGATAACCTAAAATGGTCTATACAATGGGTTGAGTTGCCGCTGAGATCCGATCGCTGCTGTTGCATGCTCCAAATAATATTTACCCCAACTTCATTCTCTCCACTGTACGCAAATTTTATACAGCAGCAATTATCCTCATAATAACTTGTAACATGATGAAATGATAATGATCTTTATCAAATGTTCTATACATTCAAAACCGTGAGATTGTGATGGAATGCTATACCTACTAGGTATCAAAAATAGATGTCATTATGGAGATCATCGTTCATGTAGGAGAATGAGAAAGGAGTAAGATGGCTTTGTAACTTGGTGTTACGGTCATGGCCACCACAGCAACTCAATTCATTCTCCCTCTTGGTAATAGTCATATTTTTACATATGCCGAAGTGGTTGTCGGGCTGAGGTCAAAACCATATGGATGAGAATAGTACACGATAAAGTGGGCCATCGTACTCTATATAAACTGCCACTTCTTCAGCCAACCATTAATTTGTATCCACTGGTGTTTTTACAATCCTTCAGATTCAACACCCCTCCTCCCCTCACTTCATCTCCACCAACCCATTGCCTCTCCCTTGCAGCAAAACGCACGTACATTCATTATCTAACCGCATAAAATGAAGTTCTCTCTCTGCATTTTCACCTTAATTGCCCTCTGCTTCTTTGCTGCCACCACCAATGCATTGCCTCAGTATTCTTCTGATGTTGTCCTTGGACGTCGTGACATTGAGAAACTGATTCCTGAGCTTGAAAAGAGAAATGGTAAATCATCCCACAAGTGGACCAAGAAACAAATCCCTACTCTTGCTGCCGACATCATGGTTCAAATCAAGGCGAAGGTTAAGGCAAGCATTTTGGTCGATATCACTACCAAGTTCTGTGATGATATCAAGGCTTCTCTCGATATCAACTTGAAAGCACTCCTCGGAATTATCGAGATTGACGATGCCCACATTGCACTTGCTCAAAAGACTGTTGTCAAAGGACTTGATGGTAAGTGATTTTCATTGTAGAAAGATGTGATTCATAGTCTGCCATTCTTACATTATTGTAGTCAAGATCCAAGCTCAGCTTGAAGCCCAGCTGGATGCCCAAGTTTACGCACAAATTGAGGTTGCTTTGACCAAGGCTCTCGGCAGCTCCTGCGATGAGGCCAAACTTCTCAAGGCTTTGTTAGAAATTGATGCCAAACTTGCTGCTCTCCTCAAAGTCAAGCTTCCCAAAATCGCTGCCAATATCGCCGCTGACGTCAAGGCTGCTATAGACGTTGGTATTAAGCACGCCAAAGTCAAAATCCCTCTTTTGCTCGAAGTCGACATTTCCCTGAACGTCGATGTTGCAGTTACTCTCAAAGCTTGCGTAAAGGCTGTCATTTCTGCTTGCGCTGACATTTCCGCCAAGGTTTGGGCCCAAGCCATTGTCAATGCGGTAGTGTAGTCAGGAACATAGAGCCTAAAAGTACTCCACCTTTGTCCTGATAAATCATCCTTCCCAACCTACTCAATCCTACTTCACTCCAATCCATTACACCACCATCCAATTCCTCTTGTATTTTTTTTTTGACTGTGCTCACTACGCTTCCACTCGCTTTATCCCTCCATCCCTTTTTCCCAGAAATTTTAATGTCTCTGCGATTCACGTATTAGTAAATTACAGCTACACTTACTTTTTAAACACTGGCTACTATGTGGGAATTTGTTGGCGAGATTTTATGAACAAATACTGGATATTAGATTCATTCAGTACACTGATCATCCAACGGCAGAAAAAAAAATGCTGAAAGAACATCCAACATACTAAATCAATTACCCGAACAAATTTCCTGCATGCTGAAACGAGTGTTGATGGAAACCATAGACTATATTTACATCGCAATCAAATGATGTCTTTGCTATCGTAAGGTTGGTAAATAGCCCATGTTCCTTGAAGTGACATCATATGAAAAGCCTTTGTACTGCCAAGATAACCACCTAGTAAGTTCATTTACATTAAAGGGTATGTTTCTGCATGTTCTTTGATATACATTCGTAAATTAATGAGTTAAAATGAAAGTTTTAGTGTCAATTTCAGGCACCACAAAATTTTTGAGACACGATCTCCGATCTTTCATCCAGCTTGGTCAGTGTGCGAGTTTCAAAAAGCATCAAGCCAATATGGCTTTAGTACATAACGGTTTAAGATCTGTGCAAGACCCATTTTCTCGAAGTAACTGTAATCTCTTTTTCAATACACTAAACTATAAAACTGTTGTATCGCTGGACTCCACTTCAGGGGTGGCAGTGCCTGCGATCATTGTCAGGAAGTCAGACAATGCCAAGAAACTCCTGCGTAACGCCGCTCATCCGCGCAAATCACGGTGGATGCTGAAAGACCAAGACAATGAATTCTATATTCTGATTCTTCCCAAGCCAAGTTTTGCCAATATACTTGAATTTTCTATAATTAAATGCATGTCGGCTCACCGATATTAGTGATGAATGGAGACGGAAAGACTAGACAGTACCTTTATTGCTTGTAGCAAACAGCCCAAAGTTTTTAGTATTCACAAATAAAATACGATATCTGTATCACAAATGCTTTCGTCCAAGGACCTGGAATTTCCATCTTTTTGCTTCCTCAGCAATGATGTATTCGCCTGAGATTCAATTTATGGCACAATTGCAGTTTGCTGATCAAATTGGCAGCACAGAAACGCCACTGTCGTTGTGTCAACAACCGAACATGTCCATTTGCGGCACGTTTTCCTTGGCTAGTCAGCTATGTGGTTGAAAGCGAAGTAACTTGTAGAGCTACCAAACCACAGGAAATTAGACCATACTTTAATGTTTGTAAGGTGCCTGTTTTCGGTAAGATCAATTCATGGATAATAATATTTTGCGTACACTGAGACTAGGAGACGGACCTGGAAATATTCAAAGGTTGCATAATGCTCGCTGGTAATGTTGCTCAGACTTCTTATATATTTCTTGTCTTGTCTTCACTTTTCTCCTCTCTTTTCTTCTCTCTTTTCCCTCCCTATCGACCAGTGGTACCTTTAATCCGCCATGCCTGCTCAGTTATCTGCGCGGATCCTGATTCTAGCCTTCATAGTTCTGCTATACTGCTCTTCGCTGTTGTTGTTTTCTGGAAGAACCATCAGCTCAACAGAAGCAAGTAGCGACGAAGCTTTGAAGGTGGTTGCTCTTGCCGAAGAAAAGGACCACGAGGTAGTAATCGATGTTAGCACCACCCCAACTCAAGGCAATCAACCAGGCTACGAGTGGGACGGTTATATAGCCCCACCCGGCCTAGACTCAAATAATAAAGACGTTGACCCTGAACTGGACGTTGACAACGAACCGTCCTCTGAAGACAATTTGGCAACTTCATCCGATGATGACCAAGATATACCAAGTTCAAAGCTACCCGAAAACAACTCAGATTTAAACGTCTCAAAAGAAGACAACCCCGCAGCTCCGGCGGAAATTAATGACAAAGAAGAAGCAACCAACGGAGATGATGAAGACGAAGTCTTAGAGTTTGGTGATAGCAGCATTGATGGTGATAAAAGCAAGGATGAGAAAAAAGAAGGTGAAAAATACGCTAATGGTCCCAGCGAAGAAGAAGCTCTCAAAAATCCAAATGATTTTATGCCTTTGGAATTCGATAATAATTTGTGGGAGGCCAATCCACGCCAACTTTCGCTTGAAACAGCGGCCGTTTATCCCGCAAACAAAAAGAAGCCAAGCCCCTATATCAAAGACTACGCAGATTTAAGCGCTGAAACCCACAACTCTTCCCATATAGTGTGTAAAGGCAACAAATGCGAAGAACGAGCGAATGCAGTCATCGTTGTATTATGCCGAAACAGCGAGCTTGTTCCAATGCGACGCACTCTACGAGAATTTGAAGAGTATGCTATTTTTGAGACTGTTTAGCCATCATAAGAACCGATGCAGTTGGCTAACTTTTCTTTTCCTCAATATCATTTTTTTTAGCCGATTTAACCGGAAATACCAATATCCTTACGTCTTTCTCAACGACGAGCCATTCAACAACGAATTCAAGACGTCTATCAAAGCTCTCACCAATTCCAAAGTGATCTTTGGAGATATCAATGAGGAAATGTGGTCCTATCCTGATTTCGTAAACCAAAGTGTGGCAGCAAATCAACTTCAAGATTATCAGGCCCGAGGCGTCATGTATGGTAAGGCCGCACGCAATGTAATTTATTTATACTGCGAACACCCACTGACGTTACTTTTAACAGGTGGAAGTCTCAGCTATCGGCATATGTGCAGATTCAACTCAGGCTTTTTCTACAATCACCCATTGGTTCAGCCATACGAGTATTATTGGTAAGTCAATGGCGAAAAGGCTACTTTTCTTTCGTCAGATATCCCTTAGGAGCATTCAGTATTGACTAGACCTTTTTTAAGGCGAGTTGAACCAGGCGTGCATTTTTATTGCGATTTGGATTACGATCCTTTCCTTTACATGCAAAAGAATGGAAAACAGTATGGTTTCAATATTGCGCTGCAAGAAATTCCAGAGACTATTCCAACATTATGGGACCATACCATGAACTTTGCACATCTCAATCAGTTGAACACTACACTCCTACGCTTCTTTGGAAATCCAATGGATGGCTATAATCTATGCCACTTTTGGAGCAACTTTGAAATTGCTAATCTCAACTTGTGGCGCCGCCCTGAATACCAAGCTTATTTCCATTACTTGGATTCTACAGGCAATTTCTTTTATGAGAGATGGGGAGACGCCATTGTTCATAGTCTTGCAGCTGGTATGTTCCTGAACAAGAGCGAAGTACATTTCTTTGATGATATTGGCTATAAGGTAAGTAGTCTCAAAGACTAAGTTGGCCACATACCCAGCAAATATTAACTTTAATGCATTTCCTTTAGCATGACTCTTTTGCTCACTGTACTGATGACGGCATACATGGAAAGTGCATGTGTCCAGGTAAGGCAAAAATAGCTGAAAAGGAAGTTGTCATCGAACCCTTTTTTAATCATCTCCTACCAAACCATCAGAGGATACACCCAACTTTGACTTCATGTGGGGCTCTTGCTTTTCTGATTGGCATATATATCCTGATACCGGCAAGACGTGGAACTTCTTGGCTGATGGTCGACAGCAGTTGAACAAGGTCGTGATGGCAGGACATCGCGGTCTATCCCACTCCATGCAACCCAAGTCGAAGAAACCAGCAGCATCAACATCATCAACAACCTCACAGTCATAACATGTTTTCGTTCGTTCTTAAAACTCAGATTTGTAAAAGAAAAGCATCCGAGATTGTACCATAGCATATTCCTTTCCTAAGGCTGTTTTGCTTGTTTCCAACATTAGCATTCTATCGCATATTTATTTTCCTTCGTTGGTCTACCAATTACCTGAGACTGAGTCTCATAGTAGTATAATATACAAAGTAACGATAAGAAAAAGGGATGAAAGAAGTCTCTCTGCATTGTTGACCACAATGCATTTTATTACTGCTTAAGACCAATATCCTTTTCTATCAACTGTCCAGCAATAGGATGATAGAAGTCACGGTGTTCCAGGTAGGTGTCTTTGGCAAGCTGAGCACCGTTTTTAGCCTTGTAGAGCAATCTATACAATGGTCGTACGAACTTCATGCGGCCCTGTTCGGTGACGAACTTGACGACCTCGGGATAAATGGGTTCGAAGGAAGTCTGCAAGCAAACTTGTTGCCATCTGAATCGCACATCAGAGTTACGAATAGGAGTGAGATGGTACAACTCGTCCATCTTGGTAATCAAATGATGTGGAAGGGGTTCAGCGTCTGTCAAGCGCTCGAGGAACACGACTATTAAGAGAAAGAAGCGTAATGTGGTTAGAGGGATATCCTAATGACCACCATGAAAGCATAAACACTTGTAATCCTTACTCTTTTGGGCAGCTGTGAAGTTTTCTATATCCTTGGCAGAGAATTGCTTCAGGTCCTTGTCTTCACGAGCAGTATCCCATTTATGAGCGAGCTCGTAGCAGGCGTCTGCCAAAGTAGTGTCAAATTGAGGGTCGACAGGTGGCATACCAGTGCCACGTAGCCAGAGCTCAAAGTCAATAGTGTTGAGCTTATCTACAACTTCCTGGCCATAAGTCTTCCCCATGTAATCATAAAGGAATGTTTTCCATTGCTCAGTGTTGACAGTCTTGGAGGCGAAGTTTTCAACGTATGCCTTCATGTAAGGCTCAAAGATCTTGGGTCCACCAACAACCTTTTCGATATGATAAAGCAAGTTGAATCCCTTTTCTGAATAGAACAGACAGTGTTATAAGAATGATCGCGTTCCATTAGTTTCGATCGTCATGCATACATGAACAACGTACCATAAGGAATGGAGGAGAAGTAGTCATCAGGATCAATGCCAGTAAGGTCGGTGTTGAGGCGAGTAGCGGGTGAGTCAGCGCCAAAAAGCTCAACACTCTCCTTCAAAGCCTTCCAGCCGATAATGGAGCTGAATTGACGTTCAGCTTCACCGTGGATACGGCCAGTAATCTTACGCTCGATAAAGACTGTCCAACCTTCATTAAGCCAGAAGTGCTCCTACAATTGACCAACGAAAAATAGTAAATACAAGAACTCTTCAGCAATATGTCAAGAGTGGGCTAAGCCAAAACCTACCCAGCTTTCAGTAGTGACAAGGTTACCCATCCAGCTATGAGCGATTTCATGAGCAACGACATCAACAGCGCTCTTATCACCAGCGAGGAGAGTAGGAGTGACAAATGTGAGACAGGGATTCTCCATGCCACCGTACGGGAAAGAAGGAGGAAGGACAAGTAGATCATAGCGACCCCATTCATAAGGTGTCAACAATTGCTCACCAGTGGAAATGAATTTCTCGGTATCCTACAAAAGCATTCATTAGCAAGTCTCACATAGTCCCAAATGAGCCATAGCCTAACACAAATCTTACAGCAAATTCCCAAGCGGCAGAATCAATAACCTCGGGCTCGCACCAAACAGTGCTGCGAGGACCAATCTCGCGACCAACAAGGTTGCCGGCAGCAATGGCAATTAGGTATGAAGGAATAGTGGTACGCTGTTCGAATGAATACGCCTTCAAGCCATTTCCAACTTCCTTGACACCAGTATGCAGGGCAGACATGACAACTTGAAGTGGTGAAGTCACAACAGCAGAGTAAGTGAGCTTAATGGAGGGTGAATCTTGGCAAGGGGAGAGGGCTCTAGCATGGATCTGCAGCACAACGACATTAGTGGTAGGTGACGGAAATTTCCCACTCTTCAGCTACTTACGGGCTCGCATTGACTGAAGAGGTAAGGATTCTGTAGAATCAAAGGCCAGAATATTAGATACGATTGGGATTTTAGAATCACTTCGCCGCGCTCTCGGAGAAGATGCTGACAGAAAATTTTTGAAGCCAGAATTATTTACCTGCTTGCCTTCAGTTTGTGATGGCTTCAAGAATTGGATAGCAGTACACTTATCAGTGGTGGAGTAGTCTACACGAAGCTTGAAGGTGGTTCCGGCCTTTTCAATGGTAGGCAGTTCAACGGTCAAAGCAGAACCAAAAGTATCTTGTCTCTCACCAAGCGAGAACTAGTATGAAATATAACAGACATCGAAAATATGAATGAAATTGGCGAGATATTGAGTATCAACAAAAGTGTATTTTCGGGAAAAAATACCTTGACTTCTTTTCCTTCGTATGAAGCTTTAGTCACGTCCAAAAAACTGGAGTCGAGAACAACTTTTTCAACATTGTCTACCAAAGTGATCAAATCCAAGACAACGTAGCCGCTGAGGATCTTCTTCTCAAAGGAAATAGTCCAATCGAGATGCAAGTGAGTTGTCTTCACTTGGCTGATGTTTGATAAGGTGTTAGGTTCGCGAATGCCACACATGGTTGAAAAGGATCTCGTCTGCAGTACTACGAGACCCCAATTTGTGCTTGATGTCCCAGGATCCCGTGACCTTGCTGTGAAGACGCGGCGTTTGAATTGTGGCGCTTGTTGTTACTGGGACTTTGTTTGACCCTGTGTTTCCAAGTCTCAATGCAGTTGTGATGTTTGATGCATGGCCCGATGGCGTATCTGAGAGCGGTTTCGATGAGCATTTTTAAGGAACATGGACATAGAAAAAACCAAAGATTCATAGAAAAATGTTTAAACTTTAATGTACACGTATGCGAAAACGCACTGTTCGGCTTGCCCCATTGGAACACTGGTTCAAAACCGAGAAATCAAAAATTTTCTCCATTACTGAATCATGGCATTTGTCAAAAAATACATTGGCAAAGTCAATACATTGGGCTGCTTTTCATCGGCTTGATGATGAGGAGAAAACTATGGCGATTGCCTCCCTCAAGCTCGATTTGGCTGATCATCCTTTACTACAGCCGGTTTTAATTTTGTATGGAATGGAATTTCCTCGACTTTACTCTTTACTTCTTTTTGGATCTTTTTACTGGGGGGTTTTGACATTACCTACGATTTTATTGCCATCGTCTAGCAATACCTTGGTGGATTACAAAATATTGTGGAGACCTACCCCAGGGTGCCCAAAAAAATTTGTCGGTTTTATCTGTACAATTTCCCCAATATACATTTTCCGTCTTCTACATTCCCATTCCCATTTCTTGTACACTCACTCTTACAGCTCACATTGCCTGGTCGAAGCCACAGCATTCATATTGAATGAAATCTCGACCTTCGCTATCACTTGCTGGAATGCTACCTGATAGCTCAAAGGCTGTGTATCAAGAAAATGACGCTGTCGATTTCGACATTGCCATCAACGGCTACACCGACATCCAGCCTCATGGCCTAATGGCCTCCCGCTTAGCTGGAGATGCACGACTATACACTGCCATTTCGACCAAGTTAAATCAAAGAGTCGTCGTAAAAGAGTGTGACGCTAATCTTTACGATATGACCAAATTACGCCATGAATATAACTTGTTGATGAGCTTACCTGAAGATGCTCCTGCGATTTTGAAGCCGCTGGCACTTGAATCATCTTCAAGAGGCTTGATGGTGATATTTCCAAAGCAAGAAGGAAGGTTAACACTAAGGGAATTGTACCTAGAAGGACTACCTAAGCGAAACGTGCCCATCGCTGCCCCTGTTATGCCCCTGGACAAATTTTTGGATATGGCATCTCAAATAGCTTCCTCACTTGTGTGTATCCATGAACTCTCGATTGTTCACCGCAACATATCTCCCGGAGCTCTGTCTTGTGATAACAGTAACCGAGCAGCCCTGCACAATTTCACTTTAGCCAGCCGGCTGACAACCGAAGTGACATCATTCAGCAAATCCAATGCAAAAATTCTGGAAGGGAATCTACTGTATATGTCACCGGAGAGTACCGGCCGAATGGTAATAGATTGTTGCGAAGTACGGACGATCATGATGGTTTATTGATTTATACTCTATTTACAGAACCGGACGATAGATACGCGCTCCGACTTTTATTCCTTAGGTGCAACGTTCTACCACCTTTTGACCGGCCTGCCTCCGTTCGACACCAATGACCCTGTCGAACTAATCCACCAACACATTGTACAACCACCCACACCACCACACGCAATCGTTCCATCTATACCCACTCCCGTCTCCGATGTCATTTTGAAAATGATGTCCAAAACACCTGAAGACCGATATCAAAGCGCCAAAGGCCTTAAAAGAGATATTGAAATATTAATAGCGCGGAATCGTAATAACGACTGGCACAACTTCGTCGCTGGAGAAGTAGATCGAAATTCTCAATTTATATTACCACAGACGTTATTCGGAAGATCAAAAGAGCGGGGCGTGATCCTTTCGGCGTTTGAACATGCTAAAGAGGCGGGCGGCTCTCACCTGCTAATCGTCAAAGGCTATTCCGGGGTTGGCAAAACGTCTCTAGTCAATGAAATTCAGCGCCCTGTCATAAAAGCCAAAAGCTATATTGCTGCCTCTAAATTCGACCAATTTGGACGCGACATTCCATTTGTGTCCATGATCCAAGCCTTTCGAGACCTTATTCGCCAACTTCTATCAGAACCATTATCAGAATTGGAAAATTGGCGCAAATCAATACAAAACGCTGTTGGAAACAACGGACGTGTCATTACAGATGTTATGCCAGATGTAGAGACCATCATTGGACCACAGCCGGCTATTCCACTGCTTGGCCCAACCGAATCGGAAGCCCGATTTACCAATATCTTCCAGCGCTTTGTCAGTGTGTTTGGACGCCCCAATCGCCCTCTTGTTCTCTTTCTAGGTATTCATCATTTGTTTAAATATGTACGATCACTTCTTTTGTTACTTACACACGGTCTAAATTGTTATCTTTTAGATGATCTACAATGGTCTTCCAAAACCGAACTCAACTTGATTCGCAAAATCCTTTGTAGTCCAGAGAAGCAACATCTATTGCTTATTGGCGCTTTCCGATCAAACGAGGTATTGCCAGGAGATCTTCTTGCCGTCATTTTAGATCAGCTTGAAGAAGATCCAACCGTTAATATGACAACAGTCGCCCTCGGTCCTTTGGATCATGAAAGTGTACGATGTATTGTTTCAACGACGCTTATTGGACATGTCGATCCTATAAAGCATACCCTGATCGAAAGACATCAGTCAAAACAGCCCACAATGCACCATATCCAGGAGCTCACAACACTAATCTATGATAAGACAGAGGGAAATCCCTTCTTTGTATTACAGGTAAGTTGGGACTTGATACCATGACACTTCACAAGCAATTACTTATATTTCTTTATAGCTTCTGAAATCCTTTTACACCAGTGGTGACATATCTTTTGATTACGGCACGAATGCTTGGCAATGGGATATCAAGCAACTGTATACGAAGGAAATCTCGCCAAATGTCATCGATCTGCTCATCAATGTAATGTCTCAGCTGCCTGCGCCAACGAGAAACGTTTTGTTACTGGCATCATGTATTGGAAATAGGTTCACATCAGATCTACTCTCTATCGTGAATCAGAAGGATTTAAGTGCGACAGTCATGGATCTATGGGATAGTTTGGCGGCGAAGCTTGTCATTCCTCTAGATTCAAATTACAAGGTTCCTATGGCTTTCTTTGAAGAGCATCTGGAGTCCATCGATCAACACTTGCAGCTGGCTGAGAATGCAGTCATGGATAGCAAAGATGAAATGTTTCATCACTCACCGTCAATGATGTCTTCTATCGATGAGTCTGTGAGGTCAAAACATATTCTTTATCGCTTAACTCTCGACAGTGAAACGACAAGAATATCCAAAGAACCCATTGTGATACATTTCAAATTTTTGCACGACCGTGTTCAACAAGCCGCGTATAGTCTTATTCCTGAGAAGGATCGCCATAAGACGCATTTACAAATCGGAAGACTTATGTTACAGTATGCCGACAATCAAGCACAAACCGAAGAAAGCACTATGTCCGACGAAGAGCTTTTTAATAGATCTCGACAAGGTTTCTTTCAGCTCACGTCTTACTTGGATCGCAACATCTTTAACATTACCAATCAACTTAATGCCGGATCTGACTTATTGAAAAAGCTACCAAACAATGGAGATGAAATACGTCGGTTGATATCACTCAACCTTCGGGCTGGCTTGATTGCACAGCAAGCTACCGCTTACGATGCAAGTGTAAAGTATTTTCGACATGCCATCGATCTTTTGGATGACAGCTCTTGGGAAACCAACTATAGTACCACTTACTTTGTCCATTTCGGTCTTGCTGATGCTTTGTATCATGCCACTGCATTTAAGGAGGCACTCCATTGGTTTACCACCGCCTTAAATCAATGCCGGTTTGCAAAGGATAAGGCTCAACTTTACCACGGTTTACTTAAATGCCACATGGGAGACGGCCAAACATCCGAATCTATCGACTGTGTCCTGGAAGGGTTACAGATCCTAGGCTATGAACTACCGTCTACACCGGAAAGTATGGAATCATACTGCGCTACTATCTCGCACCGCATTGAAAGCATGAATGTTGAGGAAATTCGCAGCATGGCAAATCTAACACTCACCAAAGATGTCTTACATCTTGCGACCATTCGCATTCTTGTTAGTTCTATACCGCCTGTCTACTTTTCGCGACCAGAATTGTTGCCCTATATCATCTTAACCGGCTTAAATGCGACTTTGGATAACAATGTGGTACCAGAAGTAACATATATCTACACTCTTTATGGCTTATTGACAATTGGTACAGCCATGAACAAGTTTACGACACCGGAAGAGCTAGCCAATGTTATTGTCATCGCCTACGAATGGGGAAAACTTGCCGTTACCTCACTCGAAAAATACGAAAGAACTCTTGTGGAGTGCGCTACTTTGAAAGTATACGCTTCACATGTACAATGTTGGAACGAACCACTAGCGTAAGTGCTAAAGAATGAGAATTGCTGTCGTGGTAGATCATCCTAAAAAACCCCCGTTACCTCTAGTAATACCTATGCTACTTTTGAGCAATCTATTGAGGAAGGCATCTCTACCATGAACGGTGAATATGTCGGCTACGGCTGGTAAGTGTTGGATGAACAATTTGATATTTTAAAGTAAAATTACATCACTCATCACTATCACCCTAGCGTTGAACAATGCATGTATATGTTCTTCGCAAGTGAAGCTTTGGAAGGCATTTCTGACAGATGTGCTCGATACAAAGTCATCATGGAACGTTTCCGTCAGGAAGTCGGAAATGCATATCTACGAGTCGGATATCAAACGATTTTGAATCTTATGAATCGCGGCAATCCCAACCCATGCGACCTGATTGGCCAAGTATATACAGATTCCTATCATCAAATAGTACAATCCAACAACCTAATCTTGAACGCCTTTTGTTACGACTTGTTCAACTTGATATTGGTGACCACTTTCCGTAAAAAAGAAGAAGCGTTGAAGTTCAGTCGTTCGGGATTCTCCTCTATTGATGGAGCTATTGGATTACTGCATACGGCCATGTTTTACGTATTCAGCTCCATATCGTTTCTAGAAAACTGGAGTCAAATAACAGAACAGGAACGACAACGGGTTACAGATGCTATCCAACGCTGTAAAGGGTGGGCTATCAATGCGCCACAATTCTTTGAGCACAAACTCGCCTTACTTCAAGCACTCCACTCTGAATTTGCCGAAGACAATTTCCTTTGCGCTGTTGATTTATTTGACGCTGCTATTGATGGCGCAAAGAAACATGGATTCATACAGATCACGGCTCTTGCCTGCGAATTGGCTGCAGAATTCTACATGCGACGTGGAAAGCAACGCATTGCCAATGACTATTTGCTCGAATCTTACTACAACTATGTTCGATGGGGTGCTGAGGCTAAAGCCAAGGATATGGCAATGCGGTATCCAAGCACAATTGGCAAACACAGGCGTGAGAAGGCTATCGGCAGTGGTGATCAAAGTGGTCATTCTTTAGGATCGATGCTACCCATCAGTCCTGCCACTTCAGGCTCACGAAATAGGGTCTCTGAATCGGCCAATCCGTTTGAAGCATTGGATAACTCTTTTGTCAACCGTGAACGGCCGACAGCGAGCACTTCAGGCGGCGAAATTGTTGGCACGCAAATGGACAATATACCACCTATCTTTGAGGACACTAGCCCGATGTCAACAAATGACACTGTATCAGCTATCACTTCTCTATCTACTAGTCAATCCTATATTTTTGGCGAATCTAATACTATTACCAGCCTTGATCTGGATACCGTGATGCAGGCTTCCCTTGTGCTCTCCGAAGAAATTGTGCTGGACACATTATTGGAGAAATTAATGCACATCTTGCTACAAACTGCTAGCGCTGAGCGAGTAGTCCTACTCTTGGAAAAACAAAAAAAGCTGTTTGTGGAGGCGTCGGCTTGCCACTCTGACAAACGCCAAGTCACTTTAGCTGACTCTCTGTTGCCTCTGGAAGATTGTCGAGAGACTCTGCCAGTATCTATCGTTTACTACGTTGTGAACACCAAGCAAACGGTTATAAATGATACCAACCAGCCTAATTCTCTATTTCAAGCCGATGACTACATTTTAGCAAAAAATCCAAAGAGCATCATGTGCATTCCCATTACGCACCAAGGATTGCTAATTGGCGTGTTGTACCTTGAAAATACTCAGGTTTACAACGGCTTTACACAAGAAAGAAGGGATATTTTGCAGTTGCTTTCGTCACAAGCAGCCATTTCCATTCAAAAAGCTCGTCTGTATAAAGATTTGAATGATGCAAATGAAAACTTGACCAAGAGCCATGAGCAAATCAAGGAATACAGCATCGATTTGGAACATAAAGTCAATGAACGAACCATCGAACTGCAAGAGAAAAATCGTCGATTGGAACTTGAAATCGAAAATAGGAAGAAGGCTGAACAGGAAATGAGAGTAGCAAAAGAGCAAGCTGAACAAGCGACGCAGATGAAGAATCTCTTCCTCGCCAACATGAGTCATGGTAAGCTTTTGCTTTTCAATAGTAAACAGCTGTTTGTCGATGTAAGCAGCGGAACTAACGTATAGTATCTAGAAATTCGCACACCGTTCAATGCCGTTATCGGAATGACGCATTTACTTCAAGATACAGAGCTGGACACTCAACAAATGGACTATACTGAAACGATTCGAAACAGTAGCGAAGAACTTTTAAACATCATCAATGACATTCTTGGTACGCAAATCGTTTTCTACGCTGTAACATTTGTGGTTTTTTTTATTATGTATTCAGATAATTCATCATCTGACTCGTTTTGTTCTTTATTCCAGACTTCACCAAAATCGAGACCGACAAACTGGACCTAGAATGTCATCCCTTCTCACTCCGCTCTTGTGCGGAAAGTGTCATGGATGTTGTTTCAGCGAAAGCCGCTAGCAAAGGGATTGAAATTGTCTTTTGGAACCAGGATGGTGATCAAGTGAATGACTGGATTCTCGGTGATTCTACTCGGTTTCGACAGATTGTCATTAATTGTAAGTAGACTGTTTGAAATGGCATAGGTATTGAAAGTGATTGATCACTGACTAACTAGCTATCTGATCGTCTCTTTTCATCTGTAGTACTAAGTAATGCTGTCAAGTAAGTAACGCAATGACGACTAGGTGGCATAAATGTATATTAAAAAAAATGGATTGTCTAATCGAATTTTTTTTTCAACGTTCAGGTTCACTGACCACGGCCAGGTCATCATCACTGTCAAATTGTATACTAAGGAAGAAGGCCTGCAATTACAAAACAGTGGTGTAGCCAAGGCTTCCGGAGCTGGGATGTCCAGTACAGGTGAAACGAGCATTCCATTCCCTACTCCACCAACACATATGTTACACGTTAGTGTTTCCGACACTGGCATCGGTATACCTCCTGATCGATTCTTCAGACTTTTCAAGCTGTTCAGTCAAATTGATAATAGTACTACTCGCATTCATGGTGGCACCGGATTGGGTCTGAGCATTGCCGAGAGACTCTCAGCTACGATGGGCGGTTACATGTGGGTCGAAAGCAAAGGTACCAACCAAGGCTCAACATTCCATTTCACCATTCAAACAACACCTCAGCCGTCGCAAGAATCACCGGATGTAGAAGCTTTGATCAAACTGAGACAATATGGACTTCACTGCCTAATCGTAGATAGCAATGAGGTCACCCGAGATGTATTGAGAACGTTGATTGAAGCCCTGGGTGTTCATGTTCATGTGGCAACCACCTTCCAGGACGCGACTGCTCTGCTCATTCAGTTCAACATCCGAGTCCTGCTCATCGATGCAAGAGTTGGAGCCAAGAATGCTGCCAATGCCGATATCAAAGTAGCCGATCTCGAAGGCATCCGACTTTTAAGTAGAATTCGCAAATGGGAAAGCGAGAATAAGCGAGTAGCGGCGGAGGCGATCATGATGACACCGTTAGGAGTTCGATTGTCGGCCACGGCTATGGAAGGACGTCGTATCGGCACAGTGTGTAACAAACCTGTGAGACGAAGCCGCCTTATTACTGCCTTACTGGACGCATTCTCTGCTTTGGTGGCTGGAACGAAACAATCAATCTCTGATGGCCGGCCAAGACGATTGACGCCTTCCATAGACGCTGTAAAGAGACCTTCTGTCATTCCCAAAAATATCTCTAACCGTACTGGACTACTCAAAATCTTGGTGGCCGAAGACAACATCATTAATCAAAAAGTCATCGTTCAGCTCCTTAAGCGAATGGGATTTACTACCGATATTGCAAATGATGGCGCGGAAGCATTGGATATGATGGAAGCTACGACGTATGACATTGTCTTCTTGGATTTGAATATGCCAAAGAAGGATGGGTTGACCGTTGCGAGAGAGGCTTGTGAAAAATATCCACCTGATGTGCGCCCTACATTAGTCGCTATGACGGCTAACGGTAAGTTTACATGCCACTACATAGCCAATAGTTATACCCGTTGCTAACTAACTCATCCATCATCATTAGCTATGAGAGGAGATAGGGAACAATGTCTGCAAGCTGGCTGTAAAGACTATATCGCCAAACCTATCCTCATACCTGAGCTTTCTCGCGTACTTGAAAGCTGCTCAAAGCATACCGCTGATGAAGAAAGCATACCACCCTCGGATCACCGCTCCAAGCGTCAAAAATTGACCTAATGATCCCTGCGAATCCATTATAGATTTTTAATTTCATGACATGTAACATATAACCTTTCGATAACCCCAATTGAAAAATTTGATGAGATCTTATCTCATATTAATGATATCATACGGCTTTTATATTTTGGAGTTTTTTGCTGTTGTATTGTATCGAAGCGAGAGACGAGGCAAATACGCAGTATTCGCTTTGAAATATATACATTAGGATAGGAGAAATCTCTAGACGAAATAGCATCATACAATTCTTTAAACAGCATAGCCATTTCGCTTAATGACCAGTGGTGGGCAAACCGACGTACACTAACAAAAAAAAAAAAAGGTATGAGCACATGCATGTTACACAATCCGAAATATTCTTAAATAAGAGAATTGTTTGCTTTGCGAACTTACCCTTGAAACTATCGTAAATGAGCCACTGCAAGGCAGTCAAGGTACCGATCATGACGATACGTTGGCTCAATCCACGCCACAGTCCCTTCCAGCCGAGCTCTTGAATCAAAGCTCCTACACCAGGCGAATTTCCAGACTTAGCTTGGTTGTTCAATTTAGACACCAAAACGTCAGCGGGGTGAGAAACAGCAGCACAGAAGACACCAGCAATGTAACCGCCGGCAAAACTGACTTCCAACTGTTGGAACTTGTTATACGATGATTTGGGCTTGCTCAAGAAATTGCTGTAGATGAGCTCGACAACACGTTCAAAACTGGCAAACTTCATCATAGTGTATGGGATTTGTCTTCCCCAAAGTGGAACGAGGCCACGGTAAAAACCACCCAATCCTTCAGCTGCCTTGAGCTTAGCAAAACCTTCTCTCGTGGTAGCAGCAAATGGTGGAATGGAAGTTTGCATGCGGACTTTGAGAGCTTCCATAGGACAGAGGGCAATATCAGCCAGGAATTCGGCAGACGCGGAGGCAGCTAGATACAATGCGGTACGATACTTATGAGCAGCTTCCTCACCAGCAATCTGACCATACTGGTATTTGAAGAACTCGTAGAAACCGTACTTTCCAGTTCCCTGCATTGAATAACCGATGGCAGTGGGACCTACACCAGTGAAGATGCCTCTGAAGCCTTCGGCCTTGTAAATCTTGGACCATCCATCAAAAGTACCTTTGTAGACACCAGGCTGCACTTGGCCACGGCACTTGACAAGGTCAAGAGGTGTCACTAGAGCGTGAGTGGGACCGCAAGCCAAAGCACCTCCCAAGGCACAGGTCAGGAAATAGTTTGTAGTATACAATTCAATGGGAGCAGAAGCTACAAAGGCCTTTTCATTGATCGAAGCGGCAATGAAGCGAGCGGGAGATACACGCTGGCTTTGCTTCTTATTAGGACTCAGCGGCGAGGAGATGACAGCGGAAGCCACTTCTCTTGATGGGAACAAAGACATAGGAAAATTATTTTATGAGGGAAAGAAAGATATTCGAGTAAGATGACTGTGATAGATAGATAGCTCTTTTTATATGTGGTATTTTGATAACCAGGTCAGGTATCTAACACCCATGACGACATGCTCTGCATTTTACCGGCGGAGAAATTCGGCTCTGCCTGAGTCAAATTTGGTTCTGGAAAAAGAAATCACCCGCAGAATCATCCTCACTTGCCCGACTGCTTCTATTTGAATTATCTCGCGCAATCATATCTAATTCTATTAAAGTACAGCGGTACCTTTGGACGAAGGCTAATGATATAAGAACGATATCTAAAGCGGTGGCATTGGTGTTGAGAGTAATGAAATACATGTAAGAGGGATAGTTGAAAGAAGGTGTCTAAAGGGTCGGGTCAAATCAGAAAGGGGAGGGGGTCTATACAGGTAATAGTGTGTCCATCTAATGTCTGGGAAATTATTGGGTGAGGCAGCCCACTAAGGTAAAGGAAGTGGTTTGCATCTTATGTCTTGGCCATAGAGTTGACGGCGCACCTAATGCCAGGCATCATGTTAGTGGCAGCAAGCATGAGCGTCATACCCATGTCATAACTTACATCCAAATTCGCGTCTTGTATATTTTGAACAAGTCGCGCACCAGTTCACGAAAATCAATCCGTCGGTCCGCCACGAAGTAAAATGTGAGCTTACGTCGATCCCTAAGCAATAGAAAGAAAGAATCAATCAACCATAACAAGTAAACTCGTGTTGGCTAATCCCTTACCATTGATATTCAGCATCAACCACTTCCATGGGTAGTTTCTTTTGTCTCACTTTGTTCTGGCATAGTAATCTCGCCTTCGTTTCATCTTCACCTTTGTTTACAAGTGATGTTATTTCGTTTGGTTGGGCTAAGCGATAGATTCGCTTGGGGTGAATGTCTTTGCGCTGGACACTGGAGCCTGAAGATGGGTCGTTATCCGCGACCATTTGCTGCTCGAATTGTTGTTGAGCTTGAAGCATGGACACTTGTTGGGTAGTCAAGTTATCGACTGTCACCTTGCCCAAATCCTTGCCTCGGTCAGCTTCTACAATCACTAAGTCGCCAGTTTGGATGACCACATTACCAGTTGGGTCATCCACGTAGAATATATCAGTCCTGCCGGCCTTGAACTCAACCATGTACAATTGTCGGTGCCCTTGAAGTTGGTGTAATGGGACGCCTTTTCCTACCTCTCCTGTATGCTGTCGTGGCTGTGAATCATCCGCTAAGCCGCCTTCAGGTATAGAGGTGGTTTCCAGGTTGAGCTTCTTCATGGCATCATTTAAACCTGTTTGTAGATTGGCTCCAATTGCTTCAGTCGATATCGATTGTCTTCTATGTTCAATCCTATCCATTGGACTATAAAGACGAAAATGGTGGCGTGGGAGGGAATGATAAGCTATCAGTTCGGTTCAAAAAGACGACAAATGAAGCTTACCCAATAGCGGTGACGGATTCCTTAGACGGGCCAGACATCTCAGGAACATCCGTGGCAAAAGAAAATCGACGTTGGGGTCGAAGCATGGCTAGCGGCTCCTTAGATCCCGCAGGCACAGTAAAAAGTGGATTAACATCAAATGTAGGTGAGCCAATAACAGAAGGTCGACGTGAACCATTTCCAAGCGTTGGTGGTTGGTCATTGACGTATGGTTCAGATACACGTGGAGAGTGAAACGGGTGATTGAGCTGGTTCATGTACGCTAGCTCAGAAGACGAGAGCAATCCAAAGGCAGCACCTGAAGACTTGGACCTAGCTCGAAATCTCGCAGCACTGAAATCGTCGTCCTCTTCTTCTTCGCTCATAGGTGCTAGAGAAGATTGAAATGCGTTGGGAAATCTTGAGGTAGACATCTTCATCTGATCGTCACTATTTTCCTCAAAAGCGAGTCCTGGGTTACTCTGGCCAACCGAAAATGAAGAGCTGCGCTTTTCTCTATAAATGGGATCTTGCGATACGTCCGGTACCATCGGTGCAGATCGCAAATCCTCACCACCAAATCCTCTACCAAAACCGTTATCAAGTGGCAACGAGTGCTTGCGAACATGAGTGTTGGCAGATGGCTCAGAAACCTGGTTATCGGACCACATCGATGATCTTGACCACTGAAATGGACTGAATGAACCCCAACTTGGATCGGTAGCAACCGAAGATCTTCGAAATGCGTTTGGAGGTGTCATACTGGGAGACTGGAAACGATTGGGATTAAAGTCAAGGTCATTGGCGGCTGAAAAACTTTGAGTGCGAGGAGTTGGTAGTCCAGTAGAATCGTCAAAATCGCTATCTTTGCTATTCATGTACGAGAACAAAGGCATGCTGCCTTTACGCGGAGGGCTACCTACAATCTTCCAACTGTTATCAGCAGCGGAAGACGGTAAAGAAGGAGTTTGAATCGGTTTTGAATTAGGTGAAGAGCCAGCGGAGCCATCGTTGATCTGGGTGTTAGAAGACGCTTCTGGTGATGCCTTTTGCTGCTTGAAAGGCGCAGTAAGTAAATATTAACCGAGAAAACCAAAAAACAGAGAAGTAGCGTATGTGCTTACCAATTCCTGAGATGATTGAGGCAAGTGGTGAATCTGAAAAAGAAAGCATTATAGGTATCAGGAACTTGGGGGTGAATGAGACACAGTAACGAGGAACAGAAGGTTTTACTTGTTGTTGATCCATTAACTGCGATTATGGATTTGGTCAAATTGTAAAAAAAGGGGTAAGACGTTCTGGATGAAGTAACGTTGGCAGTTTAGAGCCAAGCTCTGTTAAAGATAGGGGAGTAGTTAAAGTGAGTGAGTGTGTAGCTGAGCGAGAAGTCGGGTGGTCAAAACGAACCTACGTTGGCGATGATGAGGTAAGAGATGGAGGAAGAGAGCAGTAAATGGAATGGAGAAAACTGGGAGGAAAAAATAATGATTCAGGAAAAAGGGCGTTCAGTCGAATGTCAGAAGGCTGTCTAGCATTTATTAAAGTGTCGAAGGTTGGAGCAGCAACGTCAGCGAGGTTTTTTTTTTTTTTACTCGTTTCCATCCCCTCCACATTACATCTCCTATAATCCCGCAGTCTGTTCTCACCTTCTCGCAAATGAATATCAACACCGCTGGCACAGCTGCAACTATTCTCAAAGATGAGATTGTTTATAAACGGTAACGTTATCACTTGACTTGACAACCTACTTATGCACCCAACTCTGAAACATCAGCCAATAAACGTTCAAGGTACATCACAGTATGGCAACGTACAACTCGATTCGAGGATGGTCGCGAGATTCAGTGGGATGTCGTAGGCCACGACTCTCCGCTTCCAACTTTCGTCACTGTTTTTACCTTTGATACAAATACCGTGAGTAGTTGTTCTGCATGCGTATTGCCTGATACGGGGAAATTCTATAAACTCTCGACAGCAACACCAAACTCATATACATTTTCATGTTTAATAGAAAACAACGTGCATATTGAAAGAATATGTACAAGGTTCCAACGAAGTGGTAATTGGCATGATAGCAGTCGCCCCATACTTCTGACTTCGCGTAATGATACTTATACATTTTTCGCTTTATTTTGCTTAGAAATACACTTGTACCGCAGGCTCTTTCGATCGCCGAAAGCATCAAAGCCTAGAGGAAGCAGCACAGCATGAGTTGTCGGAAGAAGCACAATTGACTGGAGGTCATATGATCAACTTATGTCCTTCTTCCCAGCCAGAGGGAATCTCTGAACTCAAGTGGGGAAAAAACCGCTTTGTACCATACATATGCATCAATCCAACTTTAGACACCAACCCCAAACCACGAGACGCAGAGGAATACATGGAGGTTGTGCGGGATGTCTCGATAGACGACTTTACTCAAATGGTCATGAGAGGCGAAGTAATGCTTCCCAGTGTTCAGACTGGCTGGATGGCTATAGAATGGCTCAAAGAAAATAAATACATCTGAGAACCCCGCAGTGGCTCATGTTACTAAGGCACATCCATCAAATTTATAGCTATATTGGCGTAAATAGCAAGCATACTTGCTTGCTGTGACAGGGCCAATGTTTGTTGAGATGTTAATTGGAAACCTTGACTCTGAAGGTTTGGTGAACATCCTTTCCTTTCTCGTTCCACTGCCCACCTGGCTATAACAAATGCCTTGCCTCGCCATATCGTTGTTAGCTCGCGTCAGAACGTCCTCATATCCTTCAAATATGACACTTTTCATTCGCCGAGAGCATTATGTTACTTTCAACATCCCTGTATTTACAAAGTCTATGGTTTTCCTGCGCATAACTGACGTGCTCCATATTAGGATTAATACTCGGTAGGCTTGGTTAACTTGACAAGTTTTTCTAAGCGAGGTAATTCCTACAATAGCAAATTGTTTGAGTACAACTGGAAGATTATAGTCAACCCTAAGCGCCTATGAAGAACCCTACCTTGGTCAATTTTTGTAGCTCTTTTTGTAAGTTCGTCTTGCTTGCACGCTGGGATTTGACTGTATCAATTTTTTCCATGTAGGAGTCGAGGTCATCTTCAACAGCCTCTTTACTGGCGATTTGTCTCTTCTCTTCCTCTTCTTCATCTGTTGTTGAACATGATGTTAATACCAGTTTCTCAATTTGCACGTATTAAATGTAACAGCGCTCCAACATCCTCCATTACCTTGAAGGCTTTTCAGCTGGTCTTCGATGTCGGCTATGCGCTTTTGCGTCATTTTCTGCTTCTCAATTAATGAGTCGTAAGTTTCGACTTTTTGGGCTTTACCCTTGTTAGTCTTTCTAGATTTGTGCTTTTCAACTGCGTGCGCTCATATGGCGTTAGGTTTAGAGTCACATTCTGCCAACATTCAACGCATAAGCAAGGACTGACCTGCTCCCGTGCGGTCATAATAGCTATCTTCATCACTGTCGTCGCCGTCTCCAAAAAGTCGCTTCATTCTCTCCTTTTGCGCAGCTGGTGCGGATAAAACGCAACAATTAACCACAGAACGAAAATGGTCAGTCCACAATTTTCGCTTAACAAACCTGCTTTCTCTTCCAAACGCTTTTCAGCTGCCTCAATCGCCTTTGGATCATTTTCGTCTACATCTTCCTCATCTTCATCTACTGCATCCTCTGGCAGACCCCTAAATGATAAACACCGTTAATGTTTCGCACATCCCTTTTTTAAGTACTAAGGTGGCAAAGTAATACCATGTAACACCCTGATCCTCATCTTCTTCGACAGGCATTGGTTGCTTTCGTTTAATCAAGATAGAAGTCTTTTTCGTCTCTTCGGGCTCTTCCTCTTCTTCTGTGAACTCTGTATGGAAAATGCATAATCTCGTACTCTCTCCAAACTTGATCTGATCCCCCTCGGCAAGAGGAACATAGCTATGTTTATCCACAGGCTTTTTGTTGATCCTAGTTCCATGGCCGCTCCCTAAATCATACAAAAATGCCTTTCCATCATCATTGAACTGAATGACTGCATGATAGCGCGATATTGACTATATTCGTATCAGTAAGACGTGGCTCTGCCAAATGTGCCATGTTATAAAATTACACTCACCGGGTGCTCAAGTTCTAAATCACACAGAGGTAACCGACCTAGAAAAACAGTTTTCACATTAAACTTCTTTCTGTTCTTTCCACTTTTCTACTCTCATTCTCCATGTAACAATACTTACCAACGGTTATGAATTCTCGGGCGGGACCATCAAATTCTTGAACTACGGTTCCATTCTTCAGAATTTCAAAAGAGTACTTTAGTTTCGCGGCAGAACTCCAGTCTGGTTTGTTATATGCGAGCGCTGGGCCTTGCGGAGGTGGCTTCGGTGTTGGGGCACTAGGCACTGCGAATTCGGACATGGATTCGTGAACAGAAAAAAAGTAGGCGTAAGGTGGGGCAGCGTGGTGCCGTGACTTGCCCTTTTCCAGCTGGCTACGAGATTGAGTCAAAAAGGTGCCCAATCCGGAACCTAAAAAAACTGATTCTTTCGCTGTAGTGACTAAACCTCCTTCCTAATGGATTCTCTACCAGACGAGATTCTGTTTAGAATCCTGAGAACTTTACCTTCAGATCCTCTCAGCTTATGTCGCATTGCCCAAGTGAACAGACGCTTTAAAAGGTATAGCCATTCAAAAGAAAATGATCCTTTGCAACTTTTAGTATCCATTCCATTTGGAAAAGAATAAGGGCAAATGGTTGAGCAGCCCTTCCTTTACTATGCAAGCCTCCCCTTTCTTAGCTCGATTCACCGTCATTCTAACCAGACAATACACCCATTCTTCTATATAGGATTGCGGACGACCCAAAGCTTTGGTACAACCTTTTTATTCGATGCTACCCGGTATGGGCCAGCACAGTTCAGTACTCCAGCCGATACGGTGTATCTATCAACTGGAAGCAATTTGTTCTACAAATTCGTAAACAGCAGAAGAATGCAAAGTCATTCGACTTTAAGCTTGTCGATGAACGACCTCTTGACGTTCGCTCAGAGGCAAGCGGCACTAGTGACCTTAGCAGAAAACGAAAACTCAGCCACCCTGATATCGAAGAACCTGCTCAAGATATCCCATCTGCAAACAGCAGTGATGTTGAAGAAACCCCTCCTCAGACTAAGCATGCCAAATTAAAGGTCTTACAGTCCGAACTGCCCGAAAGACCAGCGTCTGTCCAACTGCCTATGTCATCAAGGTCATCTTCATCGCCACCGTCAGAAGAGCCCTATAGACCTACACGTCGGCGGTCCTTTCCAAATATCACATGGGGCCAGGAAACAAGCTCTTTCAACATTTCTTCAGATAATACCCCTCCTCCTCCAACCTCGTTGCATCGGGGACCGCTTACTTCCAGTCCAGCGGTGGCCGAAGCATCAGATACCCCTCGAACTTCAGTCTCCGACTGGAACAGTCATAGAGAACTTGAAATCGAACCACCCTTCCGAATACAGGATCCCTTGGTGGTTGATATCGATAGGGTGACTGGAACTGGAATCGTTGCCACTGGAAAACACAGGAAAGAAAGGATAGACGTCGAAAATTTATCTTTACATGAACGACGATCAGAGCATAAAATCCTCTTTTGGCACTATCCCTCTTGGAATCTCGTTAGAGAATTCGACCTCAGTTTTGCACCAGCCGAAATGTCTTGTCAAATAACAGGCATTCAGTCCATACGAATGAGCTCTGGAAATGGAAAAGATGACAAGATGCGACTATTTACAGTGGCTGTTGGTGTACCGTTATTCCCAAACGAGGAGGAAGAAGATGAAGGCGATAGCGAGCGAGTCGATGCTTGGCAAGTCATACTCATTTATCGTCTATTTGACGATGGATCGACGCAATGCATGGCTAATTTGAATGTGGATAATATGTTCCTTGGACGAGAGATTTTTTTCTTTTCCGACTATTCATGGATGCGCTCTAACGATGGAGACGATGCTGACGTACAAGAAACCTGGAATCGCACTGATCACAAACGAGATTCAGTGCAAAGCTGGCTTAAGGCTATAACTACGCCTTCCAATGCCAAGTATGATCCGCAGTACACTGTTTTTATGCTAGCGATTGGTCAGAGTTTACCTCGAATATCCGGTACTGGTATGCTGATTAAAATCGACACTCGCGGCCAACCTGATGCTTTGGATCCATCCACCATGCCTGTCAGATGGGATCGTTCATTACGCCGATTACAACTCGCAAATGATCTAATACCATCCACCGACTCCATACCCATCATCATGTCGGATCATAGGATATCACTCATCAACAGACATAGTACCAGTAGTAGCACCTTGAACCCAGTCATTGTCGCCACCATCAAGCTCGGTCTCAAAATCAGTTGTATGCTACATTTCAAATACCCGCCTCAGTTGAATCACTTGATCGTCACTGGAAGCTTTGACAGCGATGAGCTTGCTATTTATGATTGGCGTTTTGGAGTTCGGGTGGGCAGCCTGCCATGGACTGGCACAGATGAGCCATCTTCAAGTAGACCCGGTCAACCACAGCAACTTTGGCAGCATATCATAGAGCAACCAGAAGAAGGTATGGACGTAGATCACCCTCTCCATAATGACGACCAGCAAGTAGTACCACCTGAAATGGATGCAAATGAAGAGGATCAGCACGAGAACGCAGGTCAACCTTCACAACTTCCCGATATTGTCACACACCACCATATTGAAGAAGAAGAACAATTATGGGAAGTTGATGTGGACGCTGCTAGGCGGCATAGAGATGCACATATTGCGGAGGATGACGAAGCGATGATGGACGAAGCTATTGACGAAATCAATGACGGAAGAGCTGAGATAAAACCTTGGGGACTGGAATCCACTATGGTGCTACCAGTATGCTGGTCATCGTCTCCAGCCCTAAGCAACTCTGTAGACCTGGAATCGAGAGGTTTCCGGCTCATTGCTGTCGGCGATAATCGACAAGACAAGCTCGGGATTAAGGTTTGGGATATCTCTCACTTGTTGAATGTGGACTGGGACCCACTTGATACACAGCAACGGTACGGATCCAAAGATCACTATCCTCCTACGCTAGAAACCTATCAGTTCCGATGGTGGTCAAAGGGCTCACCACAACTGCAAAAACTGGCTTTGGATATGTTGGCAGCTGATGTACCTACGTTACTACCGACTCGACGAAAGGCATCTCATGGTATCAATCTCCCGTACTCACCACCACAAGCTCGACGAGTCATGCTCCTTACACATTCATTCGACAAGGAACATGTTACTTCCGACAATGTCAATATGCCTGTCAAGTACACAGCATATAATGTCTTGTGCACTTCATTATTCCTTCTGACCGAAGAAGGAGAAGTTACGGTCATGGACATCGAGACTGGATCCGTCATCGCCTCTGTTACCAATGCAGCTTCGGGTAGTCAAGACCTGCCTCAGCGGATAAGAGGCATCGATGTTAATGTTATCGCTGGCAAGGAAATTGTCGTTACCAGCCGCGAAGGTCTTTTACGAGGCTCTTTATAGATAGTAGAACAGTCATTGTCACTTCAGCTTATCACGCATTCATGTCATTTTCTTCACGAGATATTATATCTTTTCCTCTAAAAAAAATTTTCTCATACCATCGCCAAATTTATAACGCACATTCTGTCTAATCCTCCTTCTTATTCACAAAGCTGTATTTTTTCATGTTGCTGGATACATTGTCATACTTTCTCATAGCATACATATTTAAAAAGACTAATTGCTCAGTCTACACCATTCTTCCCGCACGTTTCCTGTCTGTAAGCCTTACGTTTCATTCAGGCCCATTTAGCCACTGCGAGCGAAAGAAAAAAAAAAAAAAAAAAAAGAGAGATACAAAAATTGTTCAGTGGAACTGCTTTGTAATTGGACATTATGGAGGGCCTTGACATTCGGCACGATTCCAACCTGTATCTACAGGAATATATATCGAGTAAGTGTATCATGACAACATACGTGGGGAGGAATCCAAACTTCACATGTTGATTGCACGATTTTCCTCATTCGTCAATATTAACATATACACTCGCAGCATTAGAGAATCTTCCGAGTGAAATTCAATACCATTGGGCTGAAATACAGAAGCGGAATGAACAGTTGGAAGGTAAATATGTGTTTTGGTTACATTGCTTTCTAAATACCGGATCCTTACATACTGCTGGTTCACCAGAACTGGAACGACACATCCACTCTCGTGACAACAACCTATCCAAGATCCATAGACAAGTCATGAACAGCACAGAAACAAAGGCTGACGCTTTGAAAAACGAGCCTATCATTATCAGAAAGATAAAACGTGATTATGATCGCATACAAGTGCTAGCGGATGAAAAAGTTCAGATCGCAGAACAAGCTTTGAAATTGGTAAGTAAAGCTATTTGTTAATTTACGTTTGGTATGTATGTAGCTCACACCTTGTTGGGTATTTGTCGTTCAATTTGAAGCTGGATAGGCACTTGCGTCGACTTGATAACGACCTCGACAAAGTGCATGACGACAACCGTAACGAAAGCCGCAACGAAAGCCGCTCACCACAATCCATGATGCCGACCAGACAAGCTTCTCCAATCAACACCACCCTCAAGCTTCCTTTGGCGGAAATGATCGGAGAGGGTTCACAGCGGAAACGTAAGCTAAAACTAATGTCGTTTATTTCTCTACTGTTTGACGACGATTTTAAACCAACTGTGTCCCACCTTAGGCCGACGTGCAAATTCGCACATTTCTTCCGGTCGTTCTACGCCGTCAATACGAACAAGATCACGAGAGACCACCCCTTCAAGAGGTCCCAGGCGGCAGCATGCACCTCCCCGACATGGCAATGACAGTGATTCCCAGGGAGAAAGCGATGAACCGTTGTACTGTATATGCCAGCAAGTCTCGTATGGTGCAATGGTTGCCTGCGATGGCGAAGTAAGATTATATTTCATAGTGCATCATTCAAACGGCCCAGGATATTTATTAACTTCTCTTACGTAGAATTGTCCACATGAATGGTTCCATTATGATTGCGTTGGTCTAACTGCTCCACCTAAGGGAGCATGGTATTGCGAACATTGCTTAGCTGAGATGCAAGAGAAGAAAGTGAAGAAGCTGAAGCGGAAGAAGGATTAGGAGCATATTACTTAGACGTTGGTAAGGTCACATACTCGACGGTCTTCTCTCTTATTAATTGGCAAACACCACCTTCTCCACTCCTCTTTGTAAATCTTTTGTAATTCATGTCTGTATGTTTCTGTACTCTGATTCTCTATTGTCGAATGACAACAGAAGCTATGTATTATAATCACACCCCTCTCAAGTTCGCATACTTATTCAGCTCAGAGCATTCTGCGCTTACTTTTCAGTTTACAATTTATTTTTGCTCTTTTTAAAAAAAAAAGAAAGAAAAGAAAAGAAAAGAAAAGAAAGTGATGTCTGTTTGTATGTAGGATCTTTTGGCTAGCGGTTACAGATGTATTTTTGTTTGGAAGGGAGTCTTAGACATCCGCACCTTTTTATGATTACAGGAAGAAGAAAAAAAAACAACTTGACCCCGGGCATGGTATAATTACTTTGTCTCATCAAATGTTCAATGCATTATCTCATCGAACAACATTTCTATCGTGGTGTACATTGTTAATTTTCAGACGTTCCGTATTGCACTCACACCTGCTATGGTTCAGTACTTACGTTTCAATTGCTCCTTTGTAAGTTGATCCTTGTATCTATCGAAATCAAAGAAGTTTTCAGGTATAGGGGGAGCACCAGGCTGTTAATGGAAATACGTTAGTACGCTTTGCTGAGTAGCGCTGAGCTAATAATTTCATATGTTCAAACCTCATCGTCTGGGTCGTGGTATGGTTCAAGATATGGGTGCTTCAGGGCTTCCTCTACCGTGATACGCTTAACCGGGTTAAATGTTAAGAGCTTTTCAAGAAGGTCAAGAGCTATGCGTAATCGTTAGTATACTACTCTCTCATAGCTGGCAGTTGCAATCGTCAGTTAAAATTACCCATAGCATTGGCATTAGGAACCAGACGTGAAAATGGAATACGTTTCTTAAATGGCAGTCCACGAATATAGTCACGAGCCTAAGAAGTTCAGGTTAGAACCAACATATAAAACATCCACTAATATCTGCAGAAACTTACTCTTCGCGACTTGATAGCGTAAAAATCGTCCATAGTAGGTGTTCCAAGTACGTCCAGGATGAGGGTCAGTTGATGGTGATAGTCACGACCGGGAAAGAGAGGCTTGCCACTCAACATCTCAGCAAGAATGCATCCAACAGACCACACGTCGATTGCTTTAGTATACTCCTTGAAGGTCAACATGATTTCTGGAGCTCGGTACCATCGTGTTGCTACATATTCAGTCATGAAACCGCTATTTTCATCGGCAGAATTGGCAGATCGAGCCAAACCCAAATCGCAAATCTATGAGAACAATGCTTTAGAACTTTTCCAACTCGACAGCTGATACCATAAGTTCGGTTTTCCTTATTTACCTTGAGATCGCAGTTTGCGTTGAGCAACAGATTGGAGGGCTTGAGATCACGATGGAGGACATTAGCAGAATGCATGGCTTTCAGGGCTCGAAGGGTTTGATATATAAAGTACTGGCAATGGTCATCGGAGAGATCTTGCGTACGAATAACTCTATGCATATCGGTTTCCATCAACTCTTGAATCAAATAGACGTCGTTGAACTCGTCGAGTGATTTTGGCCGTACAATATCGAGAATGGATATTATCTACACAAGCACATTAGATCTATGCACTTTCCGGTCCGTTGACCTGTCACCACTTACGTTTTCATGATTGAAATATCTGAGTAGCTTGATTTCTCTCAAAGTTCTCAAGCAGAACATGGCGTGTTCAAATGGTTGGATGCGTTTTATGGCGACGGTTTGACCAGTTGGCTTGTGCAAAGCCGAACTATGGTACAAAAAGGGACAATGTCAGTTACTGAACTTTGATAAACAATAGTGATTTCTTTCCTCCCATTATCACTCCTCTTTCACTCTTTCGACCGAGCCAGTAGAATCATCTATGTTACTTGTCGGAAACTTCATCATGTTGATTCTCACTTGCTCATCTACTCAAAGACCGACCTAGACACAAATAATAAAAGGCTACTTACCATACGACACCATAGGCTCCTTCACCTACTATATCTACAACTTCATATTGTTCTCCGGCATTGAAATGCTGAATACGCGAAGCTAACTCTTGCTGTCGAGAAGATGACATGACGCTTCACGGGGAAGTAGATGTTCTGCACCTCGGACCTGGATATTTTTTTGCCAGAGTTGCAATTAAATTGGCCACTTTCGCGCCCCGCCAATCATTCGCTTCCCTCGCTCTGCACAACAGGTCAGGGAACCCAATACTGGTGGGTGGTGGTTATTACGCATATTCTGCAAGCCCCGGCATACAACTCATTCTTTGTAAACTTTGAATGGCCTGATTCGCCGATACTAACCGTTACTCTTAAGCTGCAAACTCATCGTGTGTAAGTTAGTTCAAATTTCAGACGTCGTTGGACATAAAATACTGTCACTGCCATGCAGGAGTGATCCATAAATGGAAATGAACTGCTCTGCCAAATGGATGGAGAGAGAAGGTTGCAGTGCTCCGTTATAGGAGTCACGACGACTCTACAGCGAGAAGTGGATGACTCCTCAAGTGTAAGAAAATCAGAACAAATTTTTTATGGGATCGCCAAATGAAATAGAAATAGAATTTGTTAACGTAACCGCGCAGAGACGTGAAAGCTAGTGAGACCTCTTTATGCTTTTCACTCGCACGAAAGCAAACCCCATATGCTGCAGGCACATGTCATAACCACCTGGTTATCAAAGGTTTTTCATTTATTTCATAGGTAAATGGTGGTGATTATTGCACCAAGGAGTAGCTATAGGTGCACGTATTTTATATTCAATAAATAAAGCTCGATTTTGCCCTAGGAGCAAGTGTACCCATTATCAAATAGTTGACTCCAACTGGCGTAATATGCTATAAGTTGCAATGTCAACTGAACTCCCGTGCTTAAGAACTGAGCCTCAAATTATGAGACGGTGCGAGCAGTAATCTGGAGTGGTCATCACGAAATTATATAAAATAAAATAAAGCAAAGCCCTGTCTTTCTCGTTTACCTGCTGACTCAGCTGCAAGTTGTCTTCGTATATAATATTCTCGAGCCGTGCGCAACGCAAACTGAAATCACCATTCCCCAAATGAGCGTTATGAATCCTGACGACCCCGCAAGCTTTCGTCACTGCGAAGTGGACGGCTTAAACGGTATCCGTATTCACTTTGTTGATGAGAACTCTTCTAGTGACAAAGTACTGTTGTTACTACACGGTTTTCCTGAACTTTGGTTTGGTAAATATATCAATTTATTGAAACGATAATGGAGAATGAAAGTTAACATTCATTTGTATTATTATGTTGGCACTACCAAAAAAAAAAAAAAAAATAGGATGGCGAGAGCAGATCCCATTCCTAGTGTCTAAAGGATACAGAGTAATTGCACCCGATCTTCGTGGATTCGGAGGCACCGTAAGTACTGATACAGTCATCTATATATCATCTGGCATTTTGGACTCAATATACCGATTGCAGAGTTCACCGGAAGATTATCACGTCTATGGCCATAAAACTGTCTGTGACGATTTGGTAGCGCTGTTAGACTACCTGCAAATCCCAAAGGTTACGGTGGTCGCGCACGACTGGTAAGATTGATAAGAGCTAAATGGAACTATACCTGCGTAGTAAAGGAACTAATAACCTTTTTCAATTATGATGATGCTCTTGGTTTGGACATAGGGGTGGCTCCGTAGGGTGGCGTTTTGTTCAATTTTACCCCAAGCGCACACTGGCTATTGCAGTATTTTGTACACCATACTTACCTCCCAACCCAGAATACATCCCACTTGAGGACGTTGTAAAGCGTCTCCCCAATTTTCGTTACCAGATCCGTTTCGTCTCGCCTGACTGTGACAAGGAATTGGATGCTGATCCAGAACAGTTATTCATTAGGCTGTTGAGACCTTGCAATGATGCAGTCGGTCCGATATACGATGCAGACAAGGATTCCATTATACAAGGACGTCCCAAGGTAAAGCGAAATGAAATGCTAAGCGAAAGGCAATTGAAGTATTATGTCGATCAGTACAAAAAAACTGGTTTCCACGGCCCGTTGAATTGGTACCGAACTACCAAAGTCAGGTTTGAGGAGAGCAAGGGTAAAGTTCAAACTAGCTCCTAATCTTTTTCCACAAATAGAGCATCCAATGCTAACCTGTTTTCTTTGCTTTTTCTTTCGATTACGTTCAGATTTAAACCCTATCATTGAATTTCCTGCCATGATGGTCACAGCAAGCCGCGATGCGGCCCTTCCCCCGAGTATGGCAGTTGGTATGAAAAAATTTGTTCCAAAACTGGAAATGCACAACGTCGACGACGCCGGTCATTGGATACTATGGGAGAAGCCAAAGGAATGTAATGAGCTTCTAGATCGCTTTTTATATCAAATTTATAGCACATCTAAGCTCTAAAGCCAAATAGGAAATGAGTAAAGATAATGTTTTATGGACAAAGAGATTTTCTGGATGCATTTGTGTGCAGTGGATATGTTAATGGATGAGCCTTGCTATTCAAAATAGAATATCATGTAACAGAGAATAACAGTTCGCATTGCATTATCTTACAGCTCTCTGCGCATTCTGATCTGCCCTTTATCATGTGATGAGCCCGCAACACTGGTTATGCAAGGCATGGGTAAGGTGCGGTAAGGTGAAATCGAAAGGAGAGAGCAGGAACAAAGGACGTCGCCATTTGAATTTGTGAGGTAAAAAGTGAAGTCATCTTTTAGACATGACAGGTGAAACATGGACAAAACGATCGGGTTTGCGTCGATGACTGTGGTGAAGTATCTAGGTAGCAAATACGACAAGGACTTATTGATGAAGAGCCAATTAGCTGCGACTCGTGTGTGTAAACAATAAACAAAAAGCAGCCGGCTTACCCGGTCAACTTGTAGCTCACGTAACGGCTTGTGTGATACTAAAACAAGAGTTTGATCTTGACATGTTGGCACCTTGGTTGAGTACGACGGATACTCCAGTATATCCTGACTCTAAAGCAGGGGTACTTCATACATAGAAGCTCGATAGAAGGATCGAGCATGCCGAACCAGCCCAAATTTGGTTCGTAACACAGACAGTATGGTCGTTGTGGCCACTCGAGACTTTTTTTTCCTGACTGTGAGCAAAATTTCTCTCTTTACTCCTTCTCTTTTGCTAGTGAATGACCAGGTAGTGCGGCCTTTCTGAGATCATGGCTACCAATCCTCTCGATTTATTTCTTCCCGAGCAACAACTTTCTACTTCAAACGACGGAGAAAAACAACAGAACATCTTTCCAGCCTTACAACTGGACAATCCCCAACCTACCATTCCCATTCCATCTTCACAACCTCCTATCATGGGTCCCCCACCTCCAGCTAACTTCGGCTTAAGCACCGAAGATCCTAAGTTGACTGGTCTTTACTCCAGCTCAGGATTCGATATGGCTTCCATCCTTGCAAAGGTTGTATCACGCCCGAATCCTCAAATCAATATTGGTCCTATTGACATGTCGTGTTCTTTTCTTGTAACCGATGCTCGTCAATATGATTTTCCAATCGTTTATGTTTCTCCCACATTTGAGAAGCTCACTTCTTACAAAACAAATGAGATTATCGGTCGCAACTGCCGCTTCTTACAATCTCCTGATGGCCATGTATCAATGGGCTCACGCAGACGTTACACCGACAATAACGCTGTCTTTCATTTGAAAGCACACATGTTGCAAGGAAAGGAAACACAAGCTAGTTTAATCAACTATCGGAAAGGCGGACAGGTACGCTATTTCTGACTTACCTCTTAAAAATAAGGCTTTATTTTTTTCCTAAACCTTAGCTAACGCCTTCCATCTTTTTCTTTTTTTTTTTCGTCGTTTCCTCCAGCCTTTCATCAACCTTATCACAATTATACCCATCACTTGGTATGACGATGAGGTTGCTTTCTTTGTTGGGCTGCAGGTGGATCTTGTGGAGCAGCCCGACGCCATTATGGAAAAGATGAAAGACGGTACTTATCATATCAACTACCAGTCTTACAATATACCCCCTTACTTGCCTGGCGCATTTGAAGCTCCTGAAGTTGATCAGTATTTTAGAGATATCCCCACATCCACTCCTTTCCCTGCTTCTGAAGAAGTTTTTGACCTTATCGATTGTCGCGAAGATCATGACAAGGCCAAAAGCATGTGGAACCAGCTCTTGTTAGACCAATGCGATGACTTTGTCCATGTCCTCTCGCTTAAAGGTCTTTTCCTTTACTGTTCACCAGCTTCTATGAAACTCCTGGAATACGAACCTGATGAACTTGTTGGTCGTTCCTTGAGCACTATTTGCCATCCATCTGATATTATTCCTGTTATCAGAGAACTAAAGGAGGCGTCCAATGGCGAAGCTACGGTCAACCTGGTTTACCGTGTCCGTCGCAAGCATTCTGGTATCATGTGGATGGAAGCACAAGGACGAGTGCATGTTGAGCAAGGAAAGGGACGTAAATGCGTTATACTCTCTGGTCGTGAACGACCTGTCTATCATCTCATCTGGAATGATATTATGAGCGCAACTAATCTGGCCAAGGAACAGTATACATTGACGAATAGCGCAACCGAACAGCCATCTTCGCCCTCCTCAAGTTCTACGGCTTCTACTAAAGGATTGTCTCATACCGAGTTCTGGTCAAAGCTCAGTCTCGACGGTTTGATTCTTTATACAGCCACCAGCTGTCAAAAGGTGCTTGGCGTCGATCCCGATACCTTGATTGGGTCGTCACTTTATCAAGTCATTCCACGCGATCGTACCAACGAATTGTCTCTAGCATTGAAAGAAGTTAGGGAAGGCAAAACGGTCAACCTGATGCACAAAATGCAAAATAAGCGCGGCTACTATTGTATGGTGCAGTCAACCCTCTACCCTGGTGATGTTAGCAATGGAATTGGCCGTCCAAGCTTCATTGTCATGCAAACTCGTGACTTGGATCCTCAATTGTCCTCTGTATCAAGTTCGGCAACCGGATCAAGTGCATCTTCTGGTTCTCTCGCTTCCCCCACTGAAGAAGCGTCTTTAAGCCGCTCTATCCTGAGTACGCAAGATGTGCCATCCGAACCTTTTGTTGCTGATGCCAACATTTTCGAAGAATTGGAACCTGTTCGTGGTACCAGCTGGCAGTACGAACTCCATCAACTTCGTTTAACCAACCGTAAACTTAAGGATGAACTTGAGGCCCTTACTTCCACTGGAAGTAAGAAGAGCAGAGGCAAAAAGGCAGAAGAGCAGAAGATTTGTGCCCAATGCCATCGTCAAGATTCTCCCGAGTGGCGCAGAGGCCCCAATGGTCCCAAAGAACTCTGCAATGCCTGCGGTTTGCGATATAAATCCATGTATAAGAAGGCCAATCGGTTACAGGAACAGCAGCAACAGCGCGAGTTAGGCAGTAATAGTTCGATGGAATCCACTGACGCTGACCAATAATAATGTCTAAGGTTCGCCAGTATCTCCAACATATAAGCTACCACACTATCTCATCTTCTCAAATGCCTTTCGATTTCTTGTTTTTCCCACTTTCTCTATGTTTTGTGTTAGTAACAGAATCGGCAATATCCCGTTGTCTCGGTATCATAACGTTTGTTTTCGCGTTACGTAAATAAATGTCATTTTACGTTCAAAAGAACATGAACTGCACCGTCAATGATGGGTTGGTATAGCCGAATGAATTGCTAAAAGCAGTGTTGATCAAACCCTCCTGTCTCGCTCCCCTGGCTATCACGGAAAAAAAAAATTTCACTGTACACCTGTAGACGTTCCCAAAGCAGTGAAGTGAAGTAAATAATGGAAGTTTATATTGTAGGCTGAGGAGAAAGAGGGTATTCTATAGTATTGTAAATTGCAAAAGCGTCTGAACGCTTCATCCTAGGTAATGTACAATGGCCCACAATAAACCGACCGTGATGATAATACCAATAATGAAAATCCACTTGTCTTGCGCTGACCGTCGTTCAATATACCGTATAACATTTTGTGACAGACCCAACGTATTTGCAGTGTCCAAAATCCGTCTTTGCGTTTGCTACATTGGACCGATAAGCATTCCTTCTCTCAGATAACAAGCATATATTTTTTCACAAACCTTGAGTATTCCATGTTGATCTGTAAGATTTTCTAAAACATGCTGCGCTTGGCTTATAAAGTCGTCGAGGTGGCTCTCTGTGCTCTGGGCAAATCCTCGTTCACGCATGGCATGCTCTAACGGCGATGGCGTTTGATACGGGTGCTCCATCTACAAGACAAAAGCATGAGTTGCCAGTTACAATGTTCAATCAGACTACCTGAGCTTTACTCACCGGTGATTCACCACCAGATCTTGGAGGCCTTACTCCCAAGAGGTCTCGCCTATTAGCCTGGCTCAGTTTCTGTTCCTGATCCTTCTTACTATTATCGAATTGGAGACGCATGACCTGTAACTCATCGCGGAACTTTTGGACTCGACTTTACCGGCAGATCATTAGCTCCAACGCCAAATGTAGAAATTACAAAAATTGATTACAACTAGTATTTCACCGGACATACCTCATCGCGAGTTCCCTTTTGGCGGTCAAAATCTCTCTTCGAGCTTGCTTCTCAAAGTCTGCGATAGATCGATCAAGAGATCCAAATGCCGCTGTTATTTGGCCTGTGAAGGTATAATGTCATCACTATTAATTCCAATTATTCTTCTACATAGATTCCATATCGGAACATGAAGACTATTATAAGTAGGCTATACCTTGCAATCCGGTGGAGGTGTCCTCGCCAGAAAGGAATTCTGCAGGAAAGCATAGATCAAAGGTTAGATCAAATGAGAGGGGTTACTGTGGCATTTCGTCATGGTTACAGACTGTTGAGATCTCTTTGAAGTGCTTGCGTTTGCTTCAGAGAATGATTGTACAACGAATTCATAGAGGATGGCTAGTGTGGGATGAATGGAGCAAACTGGACAGTTGGGTTTTCGAAAATATAGCGTGAGGCTGGCTGGCGGAGTTGCGCTTTTCGTGCCCCTTCAATCAAGCGGTACAAGTATACACCCAAGCGTACGAAGCAAGAAGAGAGTAGGTAAGAGACACCTTACAGTCTCTACTGCATATTAAAGTCTAAGTGTATGTCATTTTCAATCACGTCACATGCTCCGTCCGAATACGTGGATGAATGGCTATGCCTGCAAAGGCAGTATGAACATGCTAGAAGGCTCACCAACATAGCCTTTTAGAAGTGCCTCCAGTATTATCGAAATGCACAAGCTTTGTTAGTTATCTAGACTAATATTAGATTCAAAAAGAAGGCTGCATATGGTAAACTAGGGTGTAGGTTCCCGATGTTAAGCTTGGTTGCATTGGGAAAACTGGTATGCCTGGAAATACATGGTAGACAAGAAGTAGCAGTAGCTGTGCATATGCAATTCGGTACCCTTTCATCTTACCAAGGCACGTCATACTTTGCTTTTCCATCAAAGAAATTGAGCCAAAACAGTATCGCTCGATTGGAAAGTTTGCAATATGCACTTATATCCAACTAATTGTTCCAAGTATCTGGGCCAAACAAGTTTTGCTGTAAAATTTTGAAAATCGTTAGTGAGTACTTTGAACTCACGCTCCTGCTGGCCACCTTCCTTCATTCATACACATACTATATTTTACTATGTGGCAGGCAGCCAGGGAACAGGACAAAAAGGTTTTTGGAATGACTCTAGCATTCTAATGAACGAGATCTCTGTTGTAACATGAGCATAATGTGTACAGATCAAAGAACTTATGGTGGACCATAGGAAACGAGCCGAGAAACGGCGCGCATATCATGAATCCAAGGTGAGACTCCAGGAAAATGTCTCTAACAGACGTGCAAATGAAATATTCAATACTTCTCATTGTATAGATAGGCGATCCCAAACAACTCCTCCGCATCGTCGGCGCTGCAGTCAAGCTGTATCCTGATGCAGAACAATTTTATCAGCATGAAAATGTGAAGAACCTGTGAGTGCATTCGTTACAGAAACTTGAGCTGCATCTTTCAATTAATACACCATATCCGTTGCAATCAAAGCATGTCTGCTAACTTTTACTTTGTAGAACTATATGGCAGGGCGACGGGTATACTCGCATCGATCGGTAAATTACAATTTCAATCGATACAGTTTGAATGACACACTATATTCATTCAGTTTCAAAGCTTTGATGGACGAGCACTACTTGACAGTGTGCCTTCAAAATCACACCCAGCCGTTACTGAGCCATGGCAAGATCGTGAAATAGCAGACGAACTGAACTTTGAACGATTTCGAGATCTCGTTGAAGTGGACCGATTAGAAGGTATAATCCGGTTACGTAGGGTTGATTCAGTTCTTTCAAGAGATCGTTATCTTAACCATTATCAGTCACGGAAAGAGAACGATTAGAAGAAATTGAAGAAGAGTGGACCAATATCTTAGCTCGACATAAGGCGCTGCTAGCCATGCTTAATCCCAAGTACGTTGAAGTGCGCATTAAAGGTACTGATAAACTGTCTCTGATGATGCTGTATAGGAAGCAAGAGAAGAAACCGCAAGGCTTCAAGTACGATTATGGTACGAACGAAGCCCAACAAGATAGAACGCAAGGAAATGTAGAAGAAGAAGAAGAGCAAGAGCTGATTAAAGATATCCTTTTGGTCATGTTGGCCACAAACAATGATGCACCTCTTTTTTTTTAACTTTAATGTCCTTGACCGCGTATGCACAGGTGGATATATTGAGCTATATTGACGAACTAACCGACGCCGACCGAAGGAAGCTAGAGGAAATGGCTCATAGATATAATATTTGCCACTATGTTCATCAGCTACGAGCAGCGCGCAAAGATCGTGACAGGCAGTTGGACCATCTGCGAAATCAACAACAGGTTAGTCAAAACATAGGAAACAAACAATGACCAAAACAACAATCAAATAACTGAAACTTCATGTTAAACAGCATCGAGGTTCAAAGCATTCTCGACAACGAGGGAATGGACACAATAAACAGAGACGCCGATATCACAGTAATTCTTCGGTCAGTCCTCCCAGGTGACGTATCCTATACCCGATTCTGTTCTGAAAAGTTGGGACCAATTCCCCAATTTTATGCTGTTAAGGCTGAGGCAGGCACTAATAATAACAAAAATTAAAATTATTTGATTCTGGGACCTCCAATAGAACATCTTACCACAGACGTAACAGCCCCACTTACGAAGCATATGGGAACAGGTAAGAACAAAAAAGCATAAAAGCCAGTCTAGCGTAACCCACGTTGACAGCCAAGCTAGTTCAGAATCGGAAGCTTCAGGCGATGATCCTCCCGCAAAAGTAGAGTCCGATGATTTTATCGTATTTGGAACTCGCGCGGATGTACAAGATCAAGCACCTGTACAAGATGCAAGCCATAGGTAAGAAATAAATTAGATACACATGCTACATTGAACAGGGATCTTCTTTGAGAGTAAGGCGATGTTGACCTGGCTTCTTGCAGGCGTTTACCGGAATCCAAGTACACGTCCACGGCAAGCAAGGCTGTGAGTCAGCGACCAGCGGCGGCTGAGAAAAAATTGAGCCCCATGGAAAAACTTAAGCTGAAAATGCGTACAGCATTCGATGATCAAAGTAGGAAATATGAAGTATATCTCATCCCCATATGGATATCATATTACTAAAATGCCCCATATCATTCCCATAGTTGAAAAAGATGAGCAAACCAAACGGAAGAAAGAGCGGGATGCGGAGATAGACAGACTTCATGCTACCGATAACAGTGATGCATTATTACGGCTTACCATGTCTAGCCAAATATCACAACAGGTTGGCCAAAATACCGATGGAAAGCCGGCCGCAACCCATGACAAAAGCCACATGCAGCTTAGTAGAGACAGGCGCCATGAAAAGAGATACCGCTCACCACCATCCCGATCTCTGAGTCCTAGAAAACATAGACATAGGTCAAGATCTAGGGACCGTGAAAGAAGAAATCGTTCGCCAGAGAGACACCGTTCACGGGGCCATAAGAGCAGGAGGCGATCACCTTCTCGATCGAGGTCTAGAGGCAGGTGAGCAGATGAACCAGTATGCCAAGCTTAAGGCCATTTTGGGAGGTTGGTGATGAATTTGGGGGGAGAACGAGACGTATGAGTGCGCGATATGGACCGAGGGCACCATGCTGCTAGGTGATACCGACCTTATTGCTTTACTGACAAATTTTTGCTTATTTTTTGTCTTCAACAGATAGATAAAAATTGTATACAGTGGCCCATAGATAATTAGATGGGTATTTGGGGGGAGAGCGAAGCAATGACATTAAGTATAGGGAGTTTTGTACTTTTGCAACGCTTTCCCAAAAAAGCACCCCTGAGCATTTGTGTACACAATAAAGCTCAAATTTGGCGATCACTTTGTATGTTAAGCGTGAAGTTGGCTTGCGTTGTTTGTTCTTTTTTTTTTCTTTTCTGGCTGGACTTATCCGTTATTTCCTTTCTTCTTCTTCTTTACTTGTTCATTTGCTGTTCATTTCGAAATGGACCTGCCATCACCACCGGCTACTCCGCGCGAGCACACAACACAAAAACTATCCAAAAAATCTACAGAATCCGCACAGACCTCTCCTCCAATTCTAGATTCCCGCTCCAACAAATTCGATCGACTCCGAGAGTCCAGCAAGTCAAACCCTATGTCACTAAAGTAAACCTGCTGTTCACAATATCACCTGATAAATCTATTGTTTAAATTCATCATGACACAAATTCTCTCTCTCATTAGAAGGAGATCAAAATCCGAAGAAAATCTTACTACATTAATGCAGAGGAATGTATTCAGGAACTCTCAAAGGAGTCTGTTGGCAGCTCAGCATAAATCGATCGTATCACGACCTTCAGTGAGACGACGGCATAGTTCTTGCGTAGAAATGAATTCGAGAGACACAATGCGCATCGCTACAATCTATGGATGGGTCACCAGCGATGTAGACTATGCCGACCCAAATAAGTCATCACCACTCATTATACTTTCCAACGTCGATAAGAACTCCAGGTAAAGTTCAGGATGGGCATTTTTGGATGATTAATCTTGGCGTTGTGAAAACGACCAACGGTCACACCGGCCCTGCATTCCCTTCTACCCATCCTCTTCCAACGTATCCATTAATTGGTATCAATTCGATTAAAAAAAATTGTCTTCATTAGGAATCGACGACGAGCTACAGCTGCCACTGATCAACTACTTTCCTCCAATACTTTTATTCATCCACTCGATAAATTTGAGGATAATAAAAAGTACACTCGACAACGAACTCAGTCGTCAGGATGGACAGAACTCTCCACGAAATCAGCGAAACCTTATCAGGAAATTACTCACGCTTCCCGCCGACGGTCGTTGTATGCCACTCGCTCAGCTACACAACCAATTCTTGCTACTACAGGAAAATTTTCAAAATTGCTCATACGACGACGGAAACTAGGCCGGATTCCTATGTCAAAGTCGTTACCTTCACTCCTGGTGTCCACTTCAACAGATGCTGGACACAACCTACCTCCACATGTGGATCATAAGTACGCGACAGAACAGGTTCCTAGTTTACCCACTGCACCTGCGGCTTTAAAAAAGTTTCAAAAGAACGCAAACGGTTCAACGGCAAATCTATCAATTCGTACCTGCAAGACTGAGAGTATCATTGATGTCCTGCTTGCAGCTGTAACTGTGCAAGACAGCGATGCGAGCGACATAAGGAATGGACGAGAAGAAGTGATGAATGAAAAGGTTGACGAAGCTTCACCTAACGTCCCTCAAGTTAGCACCTCTCCACCGGAACGACCACTTCCACCTGTTGAAAACGACCCTCGTGTGTTTGATGTGTTGGAGAAAGTCAATACCTGTGTCATTAATTATATTACACCAACACAACCTGTAGGCGGTGAGCTGGCATCATCGTCTATGGAAAGAGTTGGGAGCACGCCCACTGCTGGAGCAGTCATCAGTGCTGCCACTATTGAAAAATTGATTGAAAAACTCACCAGCGATATAGGTAAGTCATGCTCAAACTATATAGAGCGTCGAATATGGCAACTAACTTAGCCTTACGAAGATACAAATTTTCTTTTGGACTTTTTCTTGACCTACAGACAATTCATATCACCTGTTAAACTGTGTAAATGGTTGATGCTTCGCTTTCGTTGGGCAGTTATGGAAGAAACAGAAGTGCGACGAATTGTCCGTATTCGGTATGTCATTAGATTTACTTCCACCAATGTGTACATCATCAGCTAAACCCCTGTTCATAGCACATTTGTTGTCCTGAGATATTGGATGACTTATTTTTGGATTCAAGACTTCAAACCATCAAGAACACTTCGCTTCATCCTCTCTACTTTCCTATCCCAGCTTCGAGCCCATCCAGCCGTTGTGGATTCTGATCGTGACACCCGCATTATTCGCAACCTACGAAATGTTTTCAAAAAGCAACGAAAGTTGCATTTATCTGATGAAATGCAACTATCTTTATCGAGAGAATCCGCCATCAACATCCTTGACAATGATACGATCACCGAAGTGTCAGAATTTAGGCATTCTGATGGACTGCAGCCCAGGAAAGATGGCCGCAAAGATAGCGCAATTGGCATGCCTCCGTCCCATCACAAACACAGTATCTCACTGGACAATACTCGAGAGCCCAAACCTTCTCTATCCACTCCAGTGGTACCTATCTTGAAGAGATCAAGGCGAATGTCCGAAAATTCACAACGTGGTGTTAACGATTCAAATGAATGGGCAGCAAGACTGACATTCGGCTTACGTTCAGTGAAGCGAACGGTCCCAGCAATGTATCGTTCTCTCGTTGAAGGATTTGTTGGAAACAACACTTCAGATAATGCCTGTAAATGTGATAATTTTGGACAGGAGTCAAGGATATCTCAAGGCTCATCCGATGATATGATGGACTTGCGGTCATACAAAAGCAATTCTTCCAAATCAGCTACTCTGAACGCTTCCTATAGGAACAGAAGGGTTGGCAAATCAAGTAGTCATATTGAGCAGAGCTCCGGAAACGAATTGAGATTATATGCTCCACGACCACGGCCTTCGCAGTCTCTTACAGAACCTCCTCGAAATTACTCGGAATTTTCTATTGGCAGCGATATGTACCAACAACCGCACCCAAATCCCGCATGTCCTTACCATCTTTCCATCTCTTCACCCAATGTGGCATCTCCACCTAATATTTCATATGTACCATCAACACTAAGCAAAGCCAAATCATTTAGCACCGACATGGAAAGCTCTATTCATAGTGGATTCAGGATCGATATGCAGTCCAACATTACCCTACGCCATCCTCAAAAGCCCTTCATTTTACAACACCGATCGGAAGTCATAATGCAGCAATTTTGCATTATTGAAAAAGAGCTTCTTGAGCGCGTCACATGGGTGGAGATTGTAGAAATGCGGTGGAAGAAGACAAGAGCACCTGTTTCTCAACGCTCTGGCGAAGGAAATGGCTCTGCTTCGAATGTTTTGGATTGTAATATTGACGCCGTCATAGAATGGTTCAACATAACTTATATCTGGGTCATCTCGGAAATTGTCAGCATTCATTCCCTTGAAGTTCGAGTTCAAGTCATTGAAAAGTTCATACGAATAGCTTTGGTAAGTGCTATGGGAAGAAAAAGAAAAGTAAACCAACGCTGAATACTAATCCGCGCTCATTTTGACGTAAATGCGTGCTAGAAATGCTATCATCATCGCAACTACAGTACACTGTTGCAAATTCTCCTAGGTCTTCAGTCGCCGTATGTTTCACGCTTAAACAAGACATGGAATCGAGTAGACCAATATGAAAGGCAGATCTTCGAAAGGCTCAAAGATCTCCCCAATCCTGAACGAAATTGGAAACGAGTTCGCAATTGCATGACCAGTGCTGTGGAGGCTGTGGCAGAAACGCAAGCAGTGGAGGCGATCTTGAGCGATGATGGCCCAGACCAGCCAATGTTCTTGAGTCAACGGGGAAGCATCCCCTTTTTGGGTATGTTGAAGTTGGCCCTAACATGTCCCTGAACTTTATTATTCATTTCGTACATTTTACTGCTCTCAGGTCTTTATTTGGCCGATATGACGTCCAATGCTGAAATGCCAACATTCATATCCAATTCGGCTGCTAGGGCAGATAGTGCCCCCTCTACAGACAACAATGGTACGCACGACCTAGTTAATAGGTTGGCTAAGACCCCCCTTGTCAATTACAACAAGTTCCGCATCACAGGTTAGTTATCACTAGCACACTTTGCTGAATCTACCCCCGTGCTAATCAAATCTATCAATAGCATCCGTCGTTAAGCATGTCATGGCATTCCAGTTACTGGCAAAATGTTACCAGTTTGAGCGATACGATTCAGTATACGATTATCTGAAGCACATGGTGTGCATGGATAACGATGATATACGAGAAGCTAGTTTCCAATGTGAAGAATGACAGACCACGGCGTAATTTGCACAATAAAAGTCTATTTTATTGCAAACTCTCTATTTTTCATGTCGCTTGTCTATACGCATTGAGTTGCAGCACATTCGGAGTCTTATGAAGTAGTGTAGTTCAATCCCATGTTTTTGACTATGATGACATAGCGGTATCCGAGAAATGAATCACTGCAATAAGTTGAAATTGCTGCTTGTCGGAATGGATTATACGGTACTCGCGGTAGATAATGGCTCAGCCGACTGACGCCATCCTATTGAATATGTTACATATGGTACACGGGTGAGAAGAAAAAGAGGCTTTCCGGTGTTCTCCTCTACAGCTAAGCTTTTTTAGCACGCTCTGAATCTTCAAGATCCTGACTGCCAGCGTTCTGCTTATTTTTTTGATAGCAATTTCGAAACGCTTGCATTTCAGCATTGCAAAGTCGCCAGTCGCGTTTGTCTGCATAGCATATCAAGAGATTATCGTTTTCTTCCTGACAGCCTGTCTTTTGTATACGTGCATCATATGCGTCCTCTTCTTGATCTGAAATGTCTGGGTTTGCTGTGCTTTTTTCTGTCATTACGGAGAGAGATAAAAAGAGAAAATAATGGTGTGTTTAACTTCACTCCGAGCTGGCTTATCCGCCTATGGTCGTTCCACCCGATTTCAGACGATCGTTTTCTTTGAACCCTTTCTGTATTTTACCAACCTATGTGGCCCTCCTTTTCTTACAGCAAACCATTTACTTTCACTCGCAATAAGTTTTGATAGCATCATATTCAGGTACCTTCGTGAAAAAGTATGGTAAAGCGGAAAACAATAATATATGTATAAAGAAATGGTATGTTAAGCTACTAAGACTTTAAGCTCTGTCGACGACTTCCAGACGCAAGTTTGCAGGATGCAATAGACCTCCGCGTCCGAATTGAAGCTTTTCCCTGTGAGGAGAATCAGCAGGCAGCTTGAAAACATAGCGTTGTACTATAAATGTTTTGCAGTTAATATATAGAGCGCCTCCATCAATTCATTACAGCATATCCACTTACATAGCATAGTAAGGACAACACGTTGTTCGATCATAGAGAACTGTTGGCCAATGCAGGAGCGACTGCCGAAAGAGAATGGTACCCACAAGTATGGGTCAACCTTTTTACCACCATTAGCCGACTCATCGAATCGCTCAGGTCGGAACGTTTCAACATCATCTCCCCAATATTTCTTGTTGTGATGCATAGAATAGATAGAGAGAATGACTCTGGAACCCTTGGGGAGGAGGTAGCCGTTAGTGAGATGGTAGTCGTCAGCCATAACTCGACCAGGCAACTGTGCAACCGATGGGCAAAGTCTCAATGATTCCTTGATGCAGTTGTCAATGAAAGGAAGGTGCTTAATCTGTTCTGAAGTGGGAACTGTTCCATCATCACCAATGGCGGCCAAAGCCTCTTCACGAGCTCTGTCCTGATATTCAGGATGGAGAGCCAAGTAGTACAAAGTGCATGCAAGAGAATTGGCGGTGGTGTCGTGCTAAAAATGAAATTGATAAGGTTGAGTTTTGTCAATACCGGAGTACGCAATCTCATTCATGTAGCTCATGCTTTTTTAAAAAGAAAAAAAGGTATGCACTTACTCCTGCCAAAAAGAAGATGGACAAATTATCTCGAAGTTCCTGATCGGTCAATTTCGCGACAGTTCCTTCACTTTCGGCGGCTTTAATCATCATGGTCAATAGATCACTGTTTGCTGTAATGTTTTGGGATTCAATCTCTGCCTTCTTCGTTTTGATAATGTCGTACAAAAGCTCATCAAACTCCTTCAGTTTCTGATGCATTTTGTACCTCTGTCCAATTGGGAAGCGATCCAAATATGGGAACAAAAAGTATAGTCCATTCAATGCACCCTTCATCAGGTCGTTATACACAGTGACATATCGACCTTTAGGATTGCGTAGCGATTGGAAGTCAAAGCCGAAAGCTGCAAGACCAAGTGCATCCAATGTCAATCTAAAATGGAATAAAGTGGTTTAGTGCCGTGAAACCTTCACATTCAGTTTCCCCACGCAGAACATACCTTTGAAACATGGAATGGATCTCTACTGAGCCTTCGTTAGCCATATCCTTGTCCATCTGTTCGCTCATTTCATTTGCACAATGGCCGAAAAGCTTGGTATCCCAGCTTCTATGGAATGCAGGGTTGGCAACGGCTCTGTGTCTCTTCCACACATCACCGTTGGAAAAGACCAGGTTGATACCTCCAAAGAACTTTCGAACAAGGGTATACTTTGGAGACGTTTCGGTTGTATCCTTCAAAAACATGTCGTTGTTGTTGAGGAGAACACGTGAATATTCTGGAGTGGCGAGAAAGATGATGTCGTTTCCAGCCATCCTTGCACGACCTATGCCCTGATCCTCCAACAGCGCTTTTAAGTTGGCATTGTAGCGGTCGACAAAGGGATCATTTCTGAACAGACTTATCACATTCTTTCTGTTGTTCAATTTTGGAATGTTACGGAAGCCTTTGGGTCTGTTCAACTCCAACTGGTTTATCAAAACATAGTATGCAGTCAGCAAGACTGCTGCAGAGCCAAGAATGGTAGAACGATTTTCCTTGGCTGTCAACTTTTCAATGAGTTTCTCCACATTCTCATTGCCAGACAGTTTCTGGATGATAGAATCAATGTATTGTGTTGCTGACGCGGTGATGGTTGTCATGCTTGCCAGTTTGAAGTAATAAGTGACTGAGAAGAAAATAGTCGTTTAATTGCATGCTCATTTTTTAAATAATGAAAAAGTTCACGCGGAGTTTCATTGGTACCACTGCCCGCTGAGTTCCATTTTTGGAGAATATCGGTACAGATAATCGTCTTAAAATACGTCACCCCCTTATTTGCGCGCAGTTGACGGCGGGTAATGAGCAATTGGCGCTGTACCAAACAGAAAAAAAAAATGCACATGGTCAGCGCCATAGACTCCGGATAGCAACAACCCTTGGTGAAATGCATAGTTGTCCCCTTGCAAGCTTGAATCCATTTGCTGCTTGAGTCCCATACACCAGCATAACTTAAAATTCTGCAGTATAGAGTACACACCACTTGGTATTTCATGACAGTAAATTTGACTCATAAATCGAAAATACCGGACTCGACCGCTCTTCCGGCCCATAGAGCTGGCGACATCGCGGATGAATATAATTGCCCTTGATCTGGTGTGATAACAAAAAATTCCAAAACTAGATGCCTAATACTTAGCATAGTTGTATTGCGAGACCTCAAAAATAACAACTTTGTAAAGGTCATCAGCGACCAGGCGAAAATGAAGGCGACAGTGGACGAAACATGATCAAGACAGTAAAAAAATTGTACTAATGGATGCTCTTCAGGCTGGAGAACTGTTTGAGTAGCCCTCGCCTTATTTTTAAGGTGTAATGTTTATAACGAAACCAATGCAAGTTCTCGAGGTCCACCTATCTCACCTCCTGATCCCTTCTTCTGTCAGCAAATCTGATAAGAAACTAAGCACTTTTATTGTTTGCTTTCACATACAGGCATTGCGCGTTCAAATTGCCGCCTGTTGGACTATTATTTATTTTGCATACGTGGTGAGTGGTGCGTGATGCTCATAAAATTTTAGCCGATGCATGTGAATCCGTTGACGATTCATATGGAGAAGGCGACAACGACATGAGACAACTATGGCTGGAAGACGAGGTCTTTATGAATGGCCTTTGAAAGTGACCTCAGAAAAGATTTTATTTAATGAACGTCAAATCTGAGGCAAGTTCTGATTGAAGCTGAGGTCGAAAAGCTTGCCAGGGAGACACTGCGGATGAAGGGTAAATTTATTCCATGGTGTAATATCAATAGTATGCCTTTCAACCCCGGACGACGATGCCGACAGTCACACTCGAACTTCGGTATCAACCAGTGGTATGCAACTCAAGAAATAAAGTACAGGGGTAATATGAATGTGCATCACCCAATCATACCACGTATTACCGAGTCCAGGTTACATCCGGAGTACCCAACCTTGGCTATGACTTGAACGAAGTGACTTGAACGTGATGATGTGACTTGACTACTCGCACACAAAGGCTAGCATCAGTGACTTCCCATTTCCTTTTACCTTCATAGCAATGCTGCTGCCAAACGTAAGAACAGGAATTGGACCCAGTTGAGAGAGTATATAAGAGTGACGCGACATCTAGCTGATCAAGAGCGAACAAAGCACATACCAAACGACTACATTTGATATGAAAAGTACTCGTATAAGCGAATGAATCTCAGCTTTAAGAGACAATACCAGTAACTACTCTTAGAGTGGCAGTCGAGAGGACATCTTACAAACCTATGCAACTTATGAAAATGGGATACCTGCAAGTCGCTGCAAATTATAGGTTTCAAAGATGAAAGGAGAGTTAAGCGCTGTGTTTAATAGAAAATACAATGACAACATCAGATATCAGTCCCAGCGTATTGATACTCGGTTCGCTCGAAAAGATCTAATAGCAGCTCTGGCTGCCACAGATATATCAAAAGATAACGGTGCGAAAACATCAGGTCAATATTGAAGATTCTACCGTAATATAATATATTCTAATGATAGTATCTCTCTTTCGGCTTTTCGCATTCCAGGTTTTTTGGTTTTTCATATTTCATGTTCCAAATAATTCCAAATACCGATATTTTGGCGTGAGGTCGCAGACCGAGCGCTGTAAATGCTGTGGAAACATGCGACGGAGTCGATACCCGATGTGTGACTTCCTTACTGATTGTACAAGAAACGACTGGCGACGTCCCGTAGACCACTTGTGAAAAAAACGATAGATGGTTGTTCTAAAAGTTATTTACTAGTAATCTTCATCTAAGCTGAAATGAGACATGGTTGGTGACAGCAAATTTGGGGAGAAAAAAAAATCAACTGAGGGACGCAAACGAAAACAGTCAATAAGGCTCTAAACGCCTGACTGTTTGCCAACTCACTTTCTCTTGACTCTCTTCCCCTCTCTTAAACAATGGTTGCCTCTGTTCCAGTCTCTACCTTGCTTTCCTTATCCCGTTATAATTTATGGGCATATAAACAGCTCTTAGATGGGTTGAAGTCTCTGCCGGATAAAGACTATTATGGACACGCAGGTTTAGTGTTTAGATCAATCCATGGCACGTTGAACCATGTTCATGCTGCCGACGTCAATTGGTATGCATTAAATCTTCATATTATTGGTGTCATAAATTCTTTCTCACCGGTCCAACGCGGGTTTTAGGTACTGTCGATTAACCAACAAATATCCAGAAAGCTACACAGCCATGCAATCGTTATGGCGCGCCAACGATTGTTACTCCACAAAAGACTCTACAGAAAGTCCTTGGGAGAGCTTTATAAAAGATAGGTCTGAGCTTTCCGGTCAAGTTTTGAAACAGGTAAGCAACAGTTAGCATACGGAAGGCGTGCAAGGACAATGACTCATGCGTCTAAATTAGGCACAAGACTACATTGATTTCCTATCGGCTTTGGATAGTGATATTGAAATACCTCCTATGACATTCGTAACAAGCGGCGGTGTAGAATTCAAGGATCAAGATGTAGGATTGACTTTATTACACGTATTCAACCATGCTACGCACCACCGTGGACAAATCACTGCTGGAGTAACAAACCTTGGCTACCCTCCAATTGATGGCCTGGACTACGTGTACTTTCTTCGACTTTCTAAAGAGTAATCTTCTATATTAATATCATTGCTGTAATGAAGAGTATAAAATATCTTTTGAGAATTCAACGCTGGATATACAGCTGCGCCACGCTTGATTTTTGATATGATAAAGGCTTCTGCGGATGTTGACATCCGTCGACGACAATCAGATTCACATGACTAAACAGCACTACTGAGTCTCGGCTCTTTGCTTCGACTGTTCCTAAGTCTCGTTACTATGCAATGACTGATCTCCTTCATGCAAGGCATCCATGCTAAGAAGGTAAGGGCACAGGAACGCTACAATAAAGCAACAAGAAATCGCTTCCAATTTCACTACAAAATAATTACCGACGATGTCATTGGATACCAAATGTTCTGTGGTTCATCGTGCAGCAGAAAAGGAACATCCGTTGCCAGCAGCATACTGTATATCAATACGCTGACCGCTTCCACGTGAGCTGTGTGATCATTCTGCTAAATGCCAACGTAGTATCTGCTCTGCCAAGCGGCAGAGTGGAGATTGGAGGTGGTTGTTAATACCTATTTACAGGGTGGCAGAAGAAAGCTTTTTACAAGATGTATGTGTTAAGTAAAAGGCGCACAAGTGTTCATTTAAGAAATTCATCAGTAGCTCGAATATTGGCGAATGCCAGTGACCAGCTCCTCTGAGACGATCTAAACCACATGACACCTCCGCCTGCAAAGACAATCCGATCAAGTACCTGGGATTTGCACATATTAGATGCCGATACTAATGTAATAAGTAAGCATAAACTTGATCTGTCTCTAAATAGGTACCAGTTTGTGGGGTAGCTTAATCCCTTAAATCTCGCTGTACCGTTTTTGTAATCGTTTCAACAAGCAAAATGTTCAGTAGCAATATATATGAATGTTTGCCATACACATCCAAGATTGAATTATAGAAAAGGTATCGCTGGCCAATCAATAGTACAAGAACAATCGCACGCTACACTATCACAGGAGAAAGATGGCTGCTCGTTGGTCGGCTGAAGCCAATTCAGCCAGATACAGCCAACCGATTTTTTCCTTTACGGAATCAAACAGATAACACTCGTAGCACAAGCAAATGCTAAGCATTTCTTCGGAAGCAATCTGGAATATTTGGATTATATAGGAAGGTAGCTGACCCTCATGAAATTCATGAGTGAAAGACCGTTGTCTATATACTGTTTATATAAACTCAATGGTAGCAAGTTACACTTTCAACTCAACTCTATGTTTTAAATGCATTCTGGAGAAAAACATCGTATCACAGAAACTGGAATCAACATAACATTATCTCATCTCAGTGGCGTATAAATACAAGACCAACTCTCATACTTCATTACTTGCGTTCACAACTCGATACAGTCTATGACCTGCTCTGTCCCAATTCCCACTCTGATTTCTCTAGCCCGTTTCCATCACTGGGCATATAAGCTACTCCTGGATGGTTTGCAATCAATCAGCGACCAAGATTATTATGGCCACGCCGGATTAGTGTTTAGGTCCATCCATGGTACCTTGAACCATGCTCACGTAGCCGACGTTACCTGGTAGCTATCACGTTCGCGTTACATTCATTTAGACAGTTTAAAATAGCGAAACTTGCTCATTTTCAAAATTCAGGTGCAGCCGATTGCATAACCAGTATCGGCCGGATTATGAAGACATGCTTTCACTGTGGAGACACAACGACTGCTACTCCACCAGAGATTCCAAGACAAATCCTTGGGAAGGTTTTGTTAAAGATAGATCTGAGCTGGCCAAGCAGATTTTGCAACAGGTTAGTTATGAGCTTCAGTGAGACCACGTCTATTGAAAGTTGAACTAATTGGATTTTTTTATTTTCATTTCTTTTAAATGATAGACTCAAGATTTGGTTGATTTTCTATCGGCGTTCGAAGAAGATACTGAAATTCCTGCTCTTTCATTTGTGACCAGTGCTGGTATTGAGTTCAAAGATCAAGATGTAGGATTAATTCTCTTGAACCTTTTCAATCATGCTACATATCATCGTGGACAAATCACAGCTGGAGTGACTAACCTTGGCTATCCACCAATTGACGGACTCGATTATATTTTTTTCCTTCGAGCTGACGAACAGTGACTCACTTTTTGGCAGGGACGTCCTGAATACGCGACGTGCTTTCTTCTATGCAGAAACCAAATAAAATACTATCATATTGATGTATTATAAGCAATATCATCTTCATTACCTATTCTTAATGTGCAGTAAGTGGAAGAGAATATCATGTAAAGGAGTTTGGCCGAAGCATCGGTTAATAATTGAACTGCTGCACATTGGTGCACGTGACCCTGAGACTTTCGAAAAAAGATAAAATCAAAATCTGATGGAGCTGACTGTCAAAACTACGTTTGGTTTCCTAGACAACTTACCACAAAATGTTCAGTCGCTCCATCGCACACATCTCCCGCAAAACATCAGCGTTCCAAAATCTTGGACAGCTTCGCTTCAAGTCCACAGGTCTTAGCGGACTCAGTGTATGTTGCCGTGTTTCTGAAGCTCTTTCTAGATAGGGTAGCGAGATATACTTGGACTGACACATTTAACAGGCACAAAAGGTTAAAATCAACAAGTCAAATGCTTTGAAACCTTTGGTACCTGCCAAAGATCTCGTCTTTGGCAAAACTTTCACAGATCATATGTAAGGTCTCATTGATTCGGATTGAATGAACGATAACCCAGCTGACTCGTTCTTCTTTCGCAAGGATTACTGCCGAATGGGAGGAAGGTCAAGGCTGGAAAGCTCCTGAAATTAGACCTTTTGAGAACTTCCAGATTTTGCCCAGTGCTGTTGTCTTCCACTATGCCTTGACGGTAAGTTTGTGTTATTGTATCTGCACAAATTTTTTTTTTACATTTCGATTAAACAGTGTTTTGGTGAATTAGTGCTTTGAAGGTTTAAAGGCATACAAGGGTAAAGATGGCAAGATTCGTCTTTTCCGACCTGACATGAACATGAAGAGAATGAACAACTCCGTGTCACGTATTGCCTTGCCGGTAAGTAAAATGATTACACGATTCTCGAAAAATTAAGTCTTTAAGCTAACATCCATCTTGTTATAGTCCTTTGATGGCGAAGAGCTAATCAAGCTCATCGGAGATTACTTGAAGATTGATGAGCGTTGGATTCCTAGTGAACGTGGATACTCTTTGTATTTGCGTCCTACTTGCATGGGTACCCAAGAGACTTTGGGTGTCAACCCATCAAGCCGTGCATTGTTGTTCGTTATTGGATGTCCCGTCGGTCCCTACTACAAGACTGGTTTCGCTGCTGTGTCCTTGAAGGCCACTACCGAGTTCGTCCGTGCCTGGCCTCGTGGTACCGGTAGCTCAAAGATTGGAGCCAACTACGCATCAGGTACATATTTTCCATAGTTCGAGCAAACGGAACGAAGTGCAACCATTATTAACATGCTTGCCCTACTTAAAGGAATTCTTCCTCAACAACTTGCTGCCAAGGAAGGATATCAACAGAACTTGTGGCTCTTTGGAGGTATGTGTAATTGAACATTTCAGAAACCAGTTTGATATCTTGGGCTAATAAGACATTGTATAGACGAACATGAGCTGACCGAGGTTGGTACTATGAACTTGTTTATCCTTATGAAGAACGAGAAGGGAGAAAAGGAACTTGTCACTCCTCCTTTGGATGGATCTATTCTTCCAGGTGTCACTCGTGACTCCATTATTGAGCTCGCTAAGGAGTGGGAATCCGAGACTGGCATCAAGGTTGTTGAGAAGAAGATGACCATGCCTCAACTTCGCGATGCCATTAAGAAAGACCGTATCGTTGAGATGTTTGGTGCTGGTACCGCCTGCATTGTCTCTCCCATCAAGTGTATCAACTACGAAGGTGAAGATCTTCAGATCCCTCTTGACCCCAGCAACCCTGAGGAACAAGCTGGACCTTTCACCAAACGCGTGAACAAGACCATTTTGGACATTCAATATGGTGAGGTTGAGCACCCATGGTCCGTTGTCGTCAACTAAGTTCGCGTTTGATACATTGAACTTCATACACCATCCATGATAAAATCATTAGATTATAAAATCCAAATACACACAAAAAAAAAATTATTATATATTCGCGGACTAATGCAAAGTTATTGATGAGCTGAAAAGGAGAAGAAAGTAGTATGTATTGATATTGTACAAATTGGCCCTCCGGGAGCTATTTACGCATATAAATATTGCGGAAAAATATAGCAAATTACTCCAAAGGTTAGAATATTATCCCTTGTTCGTTCTAGTCGTGCTGACCGTTCGAGATGTGCGAGATTTAGATGATGCAGCTTTCGATTCGATTGCGACCGCTGCGTCTCCTTTTCGGCTACGTGGATTGCCTGATCTCTGTATTGACTTTCCCTTATCGTCTCCTGTTGCTGTAGCATGATGAAAGGGATTAGCGATAACGAAAGTATATAGTAATAAAGCACCCCAAAGATAAAACCGCTATTTTACCTGGTATTTGGGATGTACGGTCTTTTGCGTGCTTTCGCTCGTTTTTTTCTCGTTGACTTTCTTGTAGTTCGTGCTCTATCCTTTGAGCATCCTTCCAAACCATCGATGTCAATACACTTTCCGCTTCAACTATGCCATAGTGTTCGTCCAGCTACTTACCAATTGACCACCTTCCCACTCTGGATCCTCCATGAGGCGCTTCGTATGTTCGGTTTGTGACAAGATTAATATCCACATATCCAACAATTGATTGGTTTGATTCACGGTTTGCTTGAATTGCTAACGTGAGACAAACAGGTTTAACGCGATGACCCACAAGAACACGACAATGCATTAGGTATTTTACCTGAAGATTTGCCTTTGAATGCTCCAAGTTCAGATTGATCGTCTGCACTGCGGAATTGAGCTTACGTACAGCCTCCAGCTCTTGTTTTCGCTTCGCATTGACTTCTGGGGAGTTGCTAGGATCTTCTATTGGTGCCTGTGAATCTGTCATGGGTTGACTCGACGATGACTTCGAATTGGTGGCTCCTACAGACTGCTCAGATACAGGCGCATTGTCGGATTTTCCATAATTCTTCGATGTTATATCCATGTTATCATTCCCTACGGTATCTGATGAGCTGGTATATTTCTTGGTGCTCATCAAAGTAGAGCAAGTGGAAAACGTTTTGAGAGCGTCGCGTGTTTTTTGGGGATTTCTGACTCACGTCGAAAGCAGTCCAAATTCACGCACGAAATTCGAAATTATTCGGTTGTTGTAGCAGCCTTACTTTCAGCTTGAATTTCATTCACTCACTGTGAAAGTCGACATGGCCAATCAAGACACGCAAAACGACGTAAATGTCAAGGACCTTGCAGTCCAAGTTGACAATCTGACTTTTGGTTATGGTGGTCCTGATATTCTCAAAGACCTCAACTTAAGGCTACCTAGAGGTGCTCGCTGTCTGCTTGTCGGTGCCAACGGAGCTGGAAAGACCACGTTACTTCGCATTCTAGCTGGCAAGAGAATGACCCCAGGAGTTGTAAATATCTTAGGCGTCAACGCCTTCTTAGATGCTCCCAAAGGTGTGACCTACCTTGGTACAGAGTGGGCAGGCAACCCTGTCGTTAGAAGTGACTTGAAAGTCGACTTTCTTGTCAAGAGTGTAGGCGGCGATAGATGGCCGGATAGAAGAGACGAACTAATTGAAGTGCTTGATGTTGATACTAACTGGAAAATGCATCAAGTCTCGGATGGTAGGTAATCACAGTGGTAAACAGCATATCCTACTTTTTGCTGAGAGGCATTACGTATCAATTAGGACAGCGTCGACGTGTGCAGCTGGTAATGGGTCTGTTGGCGCCATGGGATATGTTGCTTTTGGATGAGGTTACTGTTGATTTGGATGTACTTGTTCGATCCGACTTCCTTGACTACCTGGAGAAGGAAACTGCGGCCAGAAACTCCACCATCGTAAGCTGAGATGACGTGCTGCATTATGATGCATGATTTTTATTCGAATTGCCTTCACGGGTCATATTGATGCACCTCCTTTCTAGGTTTATGCAACCCATATTTTCGACGGACTTGGTGAATGGCCCACGCACATTGCTCATGTCTCAGACGGCACCACTATCTCCATTCATGCTATAGACGACTATCCAGAATTTGATGCTTTCAAAGAGCGTCATTTGAGCGAAAAAAGAATAGACAGTCCTTTGATGGCCCTTTGCCTATCATTGCTTAGAGAAGACAAAGTCCGCGAGAGAGCTAAGAAAGCTCAAGGCAAACTTCCAGCTGTCGACCCTAGAACCGGACAGCTTCATACTAGATGGGATGATTTGAGCGATGATATGAAGACATATGGCGACAAATACGTAAGCACTTAAGCGTTGCTAACCAGTGTTGCAAGCTTTGTTACTAAAAAAAAATTCATCCTTTGCTTTCAACAGTTCAATTACTGGAAAAACTGAGACAATTCACTAACATGTGAAATTTTATTTTATTAAAAGAGTTTGTACTCCATATTCGTTGTCAACATCCCTTCTGAAAATGTCATCTAGCATTAGCAATGGCAAAGTTCCTCATTCTGCACATAAGTCTGGTGCACATTCCTCCACAATACGCCAGCTAATAAAGAGCAAAGTCGATAGCCTGTCACCGGAAACACGCCGTACCTTGCTTATCTTATTACGAGCGTTCGCGTTAGGTTGGTCAGTTTCTGCTTTGCCAGCTCTCTTAGGTCTATATATAAAGATGTTGGTTAAAGCCCTAAAAACCAACTCATTGCCAAGCATGCAAAAGCTACTCAACGATACCCTTCGCAAGTTATATAATGGAGTTGCTAGAAACGGCGTGCCATGGCTATTTTGTGGGTCTCTAGGTGGACATCGACTTGTGGAACCAATCCTTAAAAAATTGTTGAAAGATACTCAAAGTACCAAAGAGTCCACCAAGGACCAGAAGCGATTATTAGTCTCGTCGTTCATTGCGTCTGCTCTGACAATATACAGTGTTCATCGATTATTCCCAAGAACTGGCACTTTGGATATAACATTATTTGCAGCTGTTCGTGCAGGTGATGTTTTTGCCCATCGACTTGGTAGCAATGAATATGCAAAGAAGAAACTTCCTTCGTGGCTTTTGCAAAATGGTGATGTTTTAGTTTTTGTGTTGGCCTGTACTGAGATTATGTTTTCTTGGTTTTTTGCTCCAACACGTTTACCAAAGTAAGTTCAACAGACCAGTATCTTTGCTACTTGCCATCAAATCACTTATTTTCACATCCTCATTGTGCTTCACTATTAGATCATATAACAATTGGATCTCAAGGATGGCAAATATGGATCAAAGACTGTTGGAGGCTCTAAGAATGATCCGCAAGGGCGAATTCGTTTATGGTGTATGTTTTTTGAAGTAATTGGCGTGATAATGAGACCAAAATTTATGCTTAAATCAAAATATCGTACTTGCCTTACAGAAAGATACCGGAACCCCTTCATTGCTTATGGATTACTGCTCCGACATTGGTCTCCCTCCATCCTATGGAGATCCGATAACTGGTAGAATTCACTGTGACCTGGTTCATGATGGACTTGCTGGTGGTTGTGAGGCTAACGCTGCTCGCAGATTCTCTAAAGGTTTTGCTCAAGCATTTCTGGTAAGACTATAGCTCTTATTTTTTTTTTACTGTTAAATTCAAAAACTTGGGCCGTTAATGCCGAACCCGTCAATTTATAGATTTACCTCCCTGTCCACTTACTACCCCCATTGATTTTCAAACGCAAAAAGCTGTTGGATAGCCCACTGGACAACAGTATTCATATCATTAAGGCAGCCATGAGGTCATCAGCATTCTTGGCGTCGTTCATCGCTTTAACGTGGTATGGCGTTTGTCTAACTCGGACGAGAATTGGCCACCAACTTTTACGAATCGACCAATCTCGACTGGACAATACCTTGGCACCACTGATTGGTTGTATGATGTGTGGTTTCTCCATTTTATTGGAAAACAAGCATAGAAGAGGTGAAATGGCACTTTATGTAGCCCCCCGTGCTATCTACTCTATAATGGAACGAGTGCTTGGACCCCATAGACGCGGACGCTCCTGGGAGAAATGGACTGCTGAAGCCAGCGAAATTGTTGTATTCAGTGGAGCTGTGGCTACAGTCATAGAAGCAATGTATAGACGTGACGACATGGTCCGCAGCTCGGTCAAAGGAATTATGAAATGGGTTCAAGACCTATGATTCACTACTTTCTACGCCAATTATCGGCGAGTAGTTCTATCGTACTCAACACAGTTACAGTAATAGTATGAGATTGTACTTTAAAACATACATACGCAAAAAAAGAGGTAATTTAGATCAAAATACGGTCCAATAAAACTAATAAAAGTAATAGAATCATACCGTCTGATATTTCAATCATGGTGCGATAACAACCTCCACCAGCTTCTTCGTGTCTACAAATTGACTTTAACCTGTAACTTCAGTGTCTAGCTAAGCGATTGCCCTTAGCACACCGATGACAGGAGGCTGGGCAATCAGTAAACACTTTGCTTTATGCAACCACGGGATTGGAGATTTTCTTCTCTCGGGTGTCGTTCCAGACAATGCCCTCTTGGCAGTTCGCTACATCGGCAGATCAGGCATGATTATCTCACCCGGCTCTTGATGTATGACTTCTTGCACAGCCACTTGTTCCTTTCACATCATGTCTAAGTTCCCACTTTTATTGAATTCAGCACAGTGCACGTATTTCAGATACGGTATCTCGAAAATATTCTTGAAACAACAGGCCAAAAATGTTGGATGGTAGAGCCCGGGTTTTGGCCAATGAGAACCCTTTTGTCCATATTTGGGATGATTCCTTGGCAGCCAAGGCGGTTGAGCTGGTAAAAATACCCTTCTCCGCCAATTAAAGAAGTTCTTGCGGACCAAACACACTTCACTCGGTCTTTGTTCTACTACTGGTCTTCTTGGCGATACTCTCGACTATGGAAACTGCTGTTGAACTTGCACCGGAAGCCTATCCGTGCCGCTGGGATGATTGCGCTAAATTGTACACTGATCCCGAACTGCTCTACCTTCACTTGACAACAGATCATGTTGGTCGCAAAGCAACTCGAAATCTCTGTTTGAAATGCCACTGGGCAGACTGCTCAGTAGAGACGGTCAAACGAGATCATATCACTAGCCATTTGAGGGTACACATTCCGCTAAAACCTCACCACTGCATGGTACGTACGGAGTAAAACCAAGTTAAACTTGACATTGTGATCAGTCCTCTAACCTTTTGAACATTAGTACTGTAACAAAACCTTCAAACGGCCACAGGATTTGAAGAAGCATGAAAAAACTCATACGGAGGAAGAAATACAACAAGCTTTGGCGACACAGCACTATCTTCAGCCATCGCCTACCGGTTTACAGCCATTAACTCCACCCCGCTACCCACAGTCTGACAAGTCTCTGACTCCTAACCATATTAATCAGCATTCACCATCGGGCTATCCAATATCACCACCTCAAAGTACTTATTCTGAAGGTATGCCGATAAAGAAATAGGCTCATGCTTGACCAGAATAATGTGTTAACGACTTCTTCCTCAGAATTGTTAGATTCTTTTAGTGTTCAGCCTAACACATCTCCTTATACCGATATTACCGATCAGTTTACTAGTGGCGAGAATGCTCTGGAGTTTAGTGCGGATGATTTCATTAATTTGCACAATGGCACTGTAGCGACTGGGGAGCCAACATTAGCGAACTCTAACAAGCGAGGTCGTGGTAGTGCGGATGCATCTGATGCTATTAATGAACTGTTCGCTGATGTACTGCAGAACAAAAAGTTCAAGTCCAACGATGGTTTAAAGCCGGAATACAGTCCAGGTACATGATTTTTTCGTTTCTATTTGGCAATGTGGTAAAGCTAGCTATTATGCAAACCTTTTGTTAACACTGTTCTATCTTTTGCCAAAGATGTGGTCAATCGGCTCAATACACTGTCAACGTTCGTGGATGGTCTTGACACGAATGCTGTAAATTTGAATGTTCAAGACGGACAAGATTTACTGTTATTCAATGAGTGGATCGCTCAACTCTCAAGCAACATTGGTCAAGGCGATGATGCTTTAGGTTTCCAGTTGAATCAATCACCTTTGTCGAATACGGCCTATCAAAGTACGCCTGTGAATGCACTTGGAGACAGTACATCACCTCTCGGTGAAGCCGCCTCATACTCCGCCATCTTCGCCAACCCTGCTGGCATTAATTACGATGCCGCTAATAACTCGCCATACGATATTGATCAAGACATCATGTCGACCTCTGCAGGAGCATTGTATCCAACAGCCGGTGAATCTCAGTATGTGCACTCAAAGCCAAGTGATGACTACAATATGACAATGAGCTATCCAGGCATGAATTCAACTGTGGGCACTATTGGCCAGAGACAACATTACTCCAATACCCCATCAATAGCTCCGACCTATTTCATGCCCAATATGAATGTTTCGCTCAATTATGGACGTTCCAATCAACCGGAAAAGCTTGACTACTCCACCTTGGCGCATAAGCGTACACCACGTACTGATAGTAGCTTACAAGTTAAGCCACATGTAGAGGAGGACTCTTTGCCCATCAAGGAGCAAGTGACTCACGAACGGAAGAAGAATGTTCAGACAGTCTTGTCGCAAATGGCGGGCCAAAGACAGAACTACAAACCACTTTCTCATAGGTTCACTCAGTTCATACAATACATTGCACCGGATCAAAATGCGGACAAGACAAATGGTACTAGCCGAGAAATAAGCCCCAGTCAGTCTGACGCAGCGTCCTACCCTGATCATGCAGTGGAAGATGAATCAGATAGTAATGTCGATATTTTGACCAGAAACATGGATAATGTTCATCTTGAAGATGGGCAAGAGCATGGAAAGAATGGCCCAAGTGCAACCACATCATTGTACCCAACCTCACCTGTCGAGGTTACCGAATCTTCTTCAGACATAGAGACACGAAGAAAGCATCTGCTTCTCTTACAACGGCTATATGAAGTTGTATCATCAAAGTATATTAATGCGGAGCATCAGCCAAGCGATGTGGTGGTGTCCTCCCCGCCAACTGTACCTGCTCAATAGTTTAAACATAATTTGGCCTTGTATTTTTTGGGATCTCCCATCCTTTTTTCTTATACACCACTACTGGATGCGATGCAGCCTTTTAGCCATGTACAGAGAATTTTTGTGTTGTTCTTTTGATATTTTTTGCATTCATAAACGAATTCTATACGATCTGAAATATTTGATTTCCGTTAGTATCCCCCAATGCTTCACTGTCTCCATGTGAACGCAACTATTTCCTATTTGGGCCCAATGTCGCTTGGTCAAAACCCACCCTTAGCACAAAATTCGACAGTCACTAAATACCAGAATTCAGACGAGGAACATGTGTCTTTCTCTTCCCCACCTTTCCATCTCTCTTCTTCTCACTCTCCTCTACAACATATCCCTTTACTCAACATGGATGCAGGTTGGTGTAATTTGAATATTCTACATGTTTACTTGTCGATAAAAGAAAATTCAACTCTTCCACCTAGCTACTGTCGCCAAGGTTGCAGCCGCCGGCATCCTCGGCAGTATGTATATCGACTCCAAGCTCCTCATAAGCCGTGACTGGACTCAAATCAGAGCAGCTATTCTTATGCAATCATAGTACGTCTTGTGTCCATTTCAGTTTGTCCGTCTATCCGCGGAACCTGCCTAATAATCTGACCTTTTTGCTCTCAGCCATTTCATGAGAAAATTCAAGGGAAAGCTTAATTACTTTTACCGTTTCAAGGAAAAGCTCGAAGCTCACCCCGACAAGATCTTTGTCATCTTTGAAAATGAATCATGGACTTATAAAGATATGGACAGAGGTAGGGATCGAATATTTCAATTCACAGTTATTAGCTAGAACCGCGATGTTTTGTTGGTAAGTCGGCTTACTAACAACAAATTAGCCTCAAGCAGAATTGCCAGATGGTTCCAGTCTAAAGGCATCAAAAAGGGTGATGTAGTTTGCATGATGCATCAGAACCATCCTTCTCTCTTCGTTGCACAGTTCGGACTCATGAAAATCGGTGCCATCCCCGCCCTAATCAACAATCAGTTGACTGACGCGGCATTGATTCACTGTGTTAAGGTCGCCAAGTCTAATTTCTTTTTGTTCGACCCCGTTTATGCTGGAGCTGTACAACCTTGCGTTAAGGAACTTTCGGATCTCGGTATTGAAATTTGGGGCTACGGTGAACATGAACCTTCCATGCCCTTTGCAGAAACAGTTACCAAAGATACCTTGGCAAGATTTTCAGATGCAGAGATCAGTGAAGAGTACATTGAAAACGCCCAATATGGTGAACCTGCTATGCTTATCTACACAAGCGGCACCACCGGTTTACCTAAGCCCGCTATTGTCGAGCACACTCGCATGAACTTTGGTGGTATGAGCTACATGAATATTCATGGTGTTCACGGCACTGACAGAGTCTACTGCTGTCTTCCTTTGTATCACAGCTCCGGCCAAATTGTAGCTACCGCAGTAGCTATACAGAGTGGTGCTACTCTTGTTCTTGGCCGCAAATTCAGTGTCACCAAGTTCTGGGAAGAATGCATTCGATATGATGTCACTGTCATGGTTTACATTGGAGAGATTTGCCGATATTTGCTATCTCAGCCTTTCAATTCAGCCGAGAATAAGCATCGCGTTCGTATGGCTTACGGTAACGGAATGCGTCCAGACGTTTGGAACCGCTTCAGAGATCGCTTCGGTGTTGGCAAAATTAGTGAATTTTATGGCGCTACCGAAGGTCCAAGCAGCTTGTTTAATCCAAATACCAACGAATTTGGAAGTGGTGCCGTCGGTTTCCGTGGCTACCTTACCAGAACTTTGACCGGTGAACTCAAAATTATCAAAATCGACCCTATTTCAGAAGAACCTGTGCGCGACAAGCATGGGTATTGCATCGAAGTAAGTTGAACATATCAATTCAGTACCATTTTATCTTATTTTTGGATCATTTCCAATGTTACTTAACGACTGTTGAATAGTGCGCATACGATGAACCAGGTGAACTTCTTGTACTTATCAAAATGGGAGGCCCTCTCGAATTCAAAGGCTATTACAAGAATGAACAGGCTACAAACAAGAAGATCTTGACGCATGTCTTTGCGAAAGGCGATGCTTACTTCCGAACTGGTGACTTGCTGAAACTTACCAAGGACGGATTTTTCATTTTCGGTGATCGTGTGGGTGACACTTTCCGTTGGAAAGGTGAAAATGTTTCCACAGCCGAAGTCGCACAAGTGCTCGGTGTCTACCCAGGAGTTGCCGAGGCTAACGTCTACGGTACTGAGGTTCCTAATCATGACGGCCGTGCTGGTATGGCTGCTATTGTCATGCAAGATGGTGCCTCTATAGACTTCAAGGATTTCTTTCGTTTCGTTCAACAGCGTCTCCCCAAATACGCTATACCCCTTTTCCTTCGATTTGTTCCAGCGTGAGTACACTGAGCTGAACTTTTTCTCTCATACGCAAAAAACCATACCGCTAACCCCATATTAAAACACTATTTCAGTATGGAAATGACTGGAACGTTCAAGCAGCGTAAGGTTGAATATCGCAATCAAGGCATTGACCTTGCTAAAGTTACCCCTGGTGAACCAGTCTACTGGCTTGTCGGCGATACCTATATTCCCTTTGAAAAGGAAGCAAGTGATCAGATCACGACAGGAAAAGCTAAATTATAAACCGTTAGACACACAAACTGTCATTAACTGACATGAGTGTCATTATGCCCTTAAGTGCCTGATAATAAACCAACCAAATCGTTGTATCTAATACTAGTCAGCATATATTGCCTCTAAGGCAATACAACATGCCATGCCCTACCGATAACCAAAGTATAATCTCGTTGAACGTTTATTATTGCACATGTACAGGGGTTGTCCTAGTAGGTTTTGACAATGACGTCGTAGTGGACAGAGATTTTGCGAAAGAGTCGTGCTTTATGTTTTTTGTGTTTTGAAATGAAAAGCGATACGCAGTCGACTAATATGGTCTGCCGCGACCACCACCAGGGGGCATACCTGGACCGCCTCCTCTGCCACCTCTAAAACCGCCACCACCGCGACCTCCTCGTCCTCGTGCTGTGAGTAACGAACGTATTAGCAAGCTGCGGTAAAAGCTTCAAGCAGTTAGTAAGTGGGAACATACCTTGAGCTCGCGCGACTGTTGCTCGTCCTCTACCCATTCCTATTCCTCTACCCTTCAATGATCCAGGTTTGACATTCTTAAACATTGGCGCATTCTTCAACATGTCTGGGACGATGAAAAATCGAACTTGTGATCCACGAATGTAAACTTGTTCCAACTGAGACACGCGACCATCCCGAGCTGTCACGGTAACTTCTTTGAGTTGCACATTCATATTATCTTCGGCTAAAAGTTGATAAGTGTCGCATGTAAAGACAAGAGGTTTGATTCGTGTGATGGATCGGTGAGGAAACGAGATAAAGTAAATAGAACAATGAGCTTGAAAGATCGCACATTCAAGATATAGAAGCAGAAAGTACAAACCATCGTAAAGTTTTCCGCGGTATAATTGCCCAGTCTTTAATTCAAGCGTAATGATATGTCCCTGGGCTTCATGAAGTAGCTTGATTGGGATACCGATGGACATTTTTTGATATAGATTGAAGTCGCAGCTTAGCAGTGAAGTTCTTCGATGTGTTTATTTGAATGACGTTGTTTGAAAATAAATCTTTAAAAATACTATAAAAACACAATCAGAAGATGCAAAAAAGTGATTTCTGCCGGATTCGAACCGGCGACCGTCTGTGTGTTAGACAGACGTGATAACCGACTACACCAAGAAATCGTAATCTGGCAAGTCGGTTTTTATAGTACTATTGTTCTGTTGTATAATATACCTGCTCAAGCTGGTTCGTTCACCAGCGATTCGTTGGTATCCGTGAGGCAATCAGACATATATATAGTAAATACAGACGATCATTAAATTTTAAATGTGTATTTGGAGCTGTTATTATTACTGAATTTTTCGCCGGATTACCCTTAGAAGTAGGCTTTACCTGCCAGTAGTCAGTGTTGCCTTGATTACCATCAAGACCACATCACCACAATACTTTAAAAAAATCATATGGGGAAAAAAAAATCACATCAGGTAGAAAATATTTTTTATCTTATCCTTACTTACAAACCGTAGAATCGGTCACTAAATATAGCGACTGATATTGACAGGCCGCTTTATACGGCAACGAAGCGCAGATTCATCAGTTTGCACTAGAATCGCATCTTCGTTAGTTTTCTCTTGATGCTCACTATTTAGCAAACCATCACCATTTTTTTTACTCATCATACATGGTTTTTTTGTTCTCTTTATCAGTGGGAGATGTAAATGAGGCTGATTCAATATGTTCCATCCTGCACTACGTTGTATGATTTCTGCTGTCATTGTATTTAACATCTATTTCTTCACCACTTGCTGTGTGAGTATATGTGGTTGATGCCTTTTTCTCGCCCGCTTAAATTATTGATTATTGCGATATAATTTCAGGCTCTCTGCTCTAGTATCGTGATCCTAGTATAGACTTAGAAATGTTGTATAATTGTGAAGGTATTGGACGCATAACACTCCTAAACAACTGTTTACCTTTAATAAATTAATGGGCAGTATATGCACTTTCGCCATAAAGAGCATCTTCCCAGATTTTAAAAACGTAACAAAGCAAGAACAAAGTTTAAAGTCGTGGAATATACGAACGAATTTTTTTATCTTTTCCCATAAACGAGTTTGTAGCAATTGGCCATAGAAATCATGGCCATTTTTTTTTAATCACGCTTTCCCAATTGCATATAACAGTAGTTACAAAAACATAAAGTCAAAAGGTAGGTGTTTCATGCATGCAAGCTCCGAGCGGCTGCTGCTTCTTTTTCGAAATAAAGATTTGCGGTATGAAAAACTAAAACATTTCCTTTTCATTGTTCAACTTGCGTTTATCCTCTCTCACTTTTGAGACAGTATTATTCGTACCCACTGATGAGATTTCAGTGTAGCTAACGCCTTCAGCCGCTTCAAGAATTTGCTTTTTTCGTCTCGCTAAAACAATGCCAGCGGTCATTACACGCAAGGGATAGGTGAAGAATAATGAAGTGACATTCTACTAAAAATTTCTTAAACACTCGCGAGTTTATTACTTTTATAAATCTCAACCAAATTTACTAATTCAAATTGAATGTAATGATTAACGCTCAGACTTTTGCCAATGATCTTTCTAATGTCGGATCCCTGCTTCTGTAGAATCCAAACTAGATGTGATACTACTTGTTATTCAAGTGCTCAGCTCACTCGCGCAAAAAAAAATAAAAATGTGCGGAAGTTCGACAGTGAATGGCTTGGACCATATTGGATAAGTATCGAGAATGACTCACGGGCACATACGAATTAAAAAATTGTTACGAGAATGGGCTATCAGTATGTATCCACGTAGATCGACTCAATGTAGCGAATTTTCAGTATCACTCCACCAACAACACCTTGCGGAAAACAACGCCACGTCAGCGCTCACAACAACGATGACATTGAAGAAGACGCTGTGGATGCCTCTGAGGAGCGTGCACTGACACTGTGACAAAGAAACGATCATAATATCGGAGTGCAAACGTCAAAGTCTATTTGATGCGAAGTACTCGTTGAATATAACCTGAGCCAAAGGTGAAGTATTATCTCAAGGTATCAAGAAATAACAAGCAGTATTATTCTAGTTTGACTCTACAGAAGCAGAGATCCGACATTAAGGGAAAAATAAAGATAGTAAAAGTTACATTCAGATTTATTGCTTTTTTTAAATACAGATAATGCTTATTCTGGTGTAAAATTGAGGTCTCGAAGGGAAGAGGCGGTATTTATTGTCAACTAGACAATAGTTGACCGGCCTCTTGGTCTATAGTATTCCGCATTGGGAGGGGAAGTGAGGAGAAAGAGACAGCCACTGACACATTTATTTCACAGCTTCTCATGTCCCTCCCCTAAGTGTCGACTTCCTCTCCCGTGTGTTGATCCAATAAAATCTTCTGACGAAATGCCAACAACTGCCTTTCCGCATCTCTCGCGGTCAAGACATCAGGGACCATTCCAGCACGTTCGACCCACGGCTTTATGACATCGCCATTCACAGCTCCGGCAAGTCGGCTCCCAAAAGGTGCAGCCAGATGGTAAGTACCGTTAAGGTTTATCCTCGTCACGGTCAATGGGCCTATCCACTTAGCCTCAAGCTTTCCCGCAGGTATATGGTCGCGCATCAAATATCGCGTCGCCTAGATTAAACGTCTTGGAGAACACATCTCGGTCGTATCTCGACTTGAACGTTCTCTTGCGCTCATCCACTTGAGCTTGGACAGATCGCCACAGCTCTTGCATAGCGTGGTCGATCACCTTGATCCCGAGACAAGTTCTTCACTGACATCACCGACGTAATTTTGGCGCGGCGCCGGCCAAGTAGCTGGAGTGCGTTTTTCATACCCGTATAGTAACTTCGCAGAGGTATGTTTAGAAACATCGCTTGGCATCGTCCGTATATCCAATAGTGCTTGGTTAAATTACTTGTCCCAGTTGCTAGTGTCATCCCGTTGGAGGCAGGTTTTAAGAAAGTTTGCGCCAGAGTCTGGTTCAGCCTCTCACACAGACTGTTGACTTGAGACGATACGCCTTGGTGGTCAAGCACTTGCACTGCACTGTGTTCAGGAAATCCTTCACAAATACCGAGTGAAGTTGGACCCACAATCGGTGGGCATGTACTGTGGTACTCCGTGGCGACACACGATCTCGTTGAACAGGAAGTGAGCAGTGGTCCGACGGTCAATAAACTTCACAGGGAGTGGAACTTTTGCCCTCTTGAGCCCTTGTTTCGCTTCCCGTAGAAAAGGTTTGGATTCCTGATCAGGGAACTTGAGTTTACAGACCCGTAGACGGGGGTACTGTCTTCAGACGGGGACATTCAATAAAAGTGGCTTACTTAGAGAGAAAGGTTTGCAAATGAGAGAAGTTTTGCAATCAGAGGCGGAAGGATAAAGAAACAAATCTGAAAAAGGAAGCAGTGAAGTGTCTTCTGAAAAAAATAGAGCAGAGGAGATAAATAGAAAAGGGAAGGTTTATTACTTACAAGTAACAGAACGAAATAAATATGGGCCGTACAAACGTCTTTTTGATATAAGAGAGCAAAGTCCATATAACCTGCATCAAATTGACAGGGAGCTAGGTAGCGGATTGAATAAACAAACCAGATGTCCTTGGATTCGTCCAGAAAATCACAAACCGCCTTTGGTGTCTCCTCAAGGGACTCGGACGAGTCTTCTTCTTCGCCTTCGCCGAACAAGTCTTCCAAGCCTATGCCTGTATGCGCCGGGGGAACTTCCTCATCCTGCCTGAAGCTGACAGTGAATGCGCGCAAGGTGTCTTCTTCGTCCTCCAGATCACCTTCTTCTTCCCACTGGTCGACATGGTTGGCATTGCCGGAAGCGAAAGCGACCTTCCCAGTCTGCGGATGGATGCGTGCATCGTTGTTTATCAGAAAGGTCATTTCCAAGAGTAGAAGGTTGTCCTTGCGGCTTTGAACGAGAAGGTCTTCATCGTACTCTTCGTCTCCAATCTTGACCTTTACGGCACGGCGTACACCTAACGACCTTCCTTCGGTGCCATCAAAGGCTTGAACGTTGATACGGTCGGATTTATCGATAGATAAGCCCAACGCTTCCGCCAAAGGTTCGCTAATGATAGAAGCACCGGCCCCAGTATCCACGGGTCAAGCGTGGTGCTTGTCCTTGCATACCGGCTCCACGGTACAAATTGTCGATGCGTGTCTGCGTGATTTGAGACGCCGTGTCCATGATGAGTTCGTGCATGGCATTGACGAAATCAATGATGTCGTCTTGAGGGGTGGAAACTTGTTGAAGGGCCCGATGTAAGAAGTAATCCAAAGGCCTGGTGAGGCCTGACAACCGATATTGAACATCCGCCATTTGGGTGTCGAACTTTCGGGATAAGGAACCCATATTGACTGAGTTAACTGGAGGCGGTTGATAGTTCCTGAGTAGATTGCGTGGGCAGTCGGCCAGAAAACGTCGCCGATCCATGTCCGGTAGAGGGGACCGGAAAAAATCTTTTTGCATGGAAGGTAACGCTTCCAAAAACTTGGCGTATGGAGTAAATTCCGTGTCTGGAAGGCGAGCCTGGATGCATTCATCGTCTTGGTGTTCTGACCAATCCATGGCAGCCGAGTTGCGGTTGTTTTCCATTGCTGCAATACGGGCATGGAGGTCTGCCACGGTGTTGAGGAGATCGTCTTGTGAGGGAACATTGGTTTGTAAGACGTTTTGATCATCTTTCTTCTCACTTGACTGGTACTCAACCTCTAGTAGATTGGCCGGAGATAACCACTGTCGCTTCCATTGGCCTCAGCAGCTCCTTCCTGCGGCTCGGTTGGTCTTCCTGAGCACTAGAGCTCAGACTCGAACTAGTTTCCGCATCATCATCCGTGCTGAAACCTGTACTATCGTCGGTAGCCATGGAGTCAGAGTCCCCATCTCTACATTCAGCTTATTGACTTTGAGCGTGCGCTTAGCCTTTCGGCCATCCTTACCCCGAAGCCAGCGAATGCCGTCGGCCACATCTTTAGTGACTTTAGGGTCGGAGGTAATCCACTGGGCCGATAAAGTCCAGATGTCAACGATGGAATTCTGCTGGTACGTCTAAAGGATGCATTTCGTCATGATGTACTTTTTATTTTCGTTGATTTACCTGACATCTTGAGAATGCCTTCAACCACTCGTTATGGAGTTGCTGTCGGAAAATAGCTTCTGAATTTCTTGGCTTGAATTCAGCATGGAAGTATCCGCAGAAAGTGGTCCAGTCAGCTATTCCTCACTTTCCGGACGTCGTAATCCAAATTGTTGCCACCACAAGCTGGCGTCTTCGCGTAACAGGTTGACTGCAAAGGCAACTTGTCGGATGGATGTCATGGGTACGATGTTTCGATATCGTTCCATGGAGAAAATCCAATCTTCTACTGCGCTTGCTGTGCGCGTTCCTCTGAATGTGTCAGGGTTTGCGACACGAACACCTCTAGGAAGTTCCTTCACATTCGGTTTTTCTGCTGTCTTCTTTCTTTCTTGTTCACTTCTCATTTCGGCTAAGCTGATGGGAAAAAATTTCCGTCTGCTTTTCGCAATGTGAAATGTCGGAATGTCGCAGAGAATGTTGACAGATTCCAACAACCACTGCGCGTTAATCTCGGGATTCTCTGACATTTGATAATTGATGCCAATGGCTGCGGTATCAGGCGCTTCTTGGTGATCTAACTATGCAATCACAATCGTATCGTCTTCTTGGTTCGCTTTCGTCGCAACAGTGTCATCCTCTTGGTTCCTTACGATAGTTCCTGGCATCTCAAGCTCTTCTACATTTTTGTCATCGACGCTTCTGTTACGTGTGCGGTGCAAAAAGGTCAGGAAACCAGAGATCCTTTTTTCATACAAAGAGAAGAGGCGGTATTTATAGTCAAACGGACTATGAGTGACGTCGGCTCCCAAAGGTCCAGCCAAGTGTAAGTGCGGTACCCTTCTTGTAAGTAACGTAAGATACCAAGGTGCTTAGGGCATTCCCATTCTTGCGCTTGTTTTCAAAGATTGATTACTGATAATTTCTGATATTGGTAGTTTGCTGATTTTCTTCTTTTTTATGTTGTTTTGTACTGACTTTTTTTTTTTTTGGCTATGAGTTGCTGCCTCTATTAGTAGTCCCTTGGTTACAGTTTGGGGTGCTCCCGGATTTTTACGTTTACTGACGGAAAAGGTGCTCTAATTGACCCAGGCGCGACAACGCATCTGCTGGGTTGTCAGCACTCTTACGATACATAACGGTGTAATCATACTCCATGAGACCAGCGGTCCAGCCAACTGGTTTCGAACTTGGCTTCGGATTGTTGAAAATACATTCTAATCCAGCGTGATCAGTGAAGAACTTGAAGTGTCTCCCTGCAAGATAGTGCTTAAAGTGTTGGACTGCCCAGACGACTCCCAGAGCTTCAAAGGTGAGTAGGAGCATAATTCTCCTCAGTTTGCTTCAGAGACCGGGAAGCGTATGCAATTACAGTCTCCCGTTGTTAGATACATCAGGCGACTGTGAGAGAATTGCACCTCTTGGACTATAGTAAGTCCGCATAGAGAGGAAGTGTGGAGAGAAGACTAAGATAAATATATCGCGGCGTCTGTCTTCATGAGACGGATATGGTATGTATTGGTTAATAAAATATTGTTCCTCTGTCAAAGTATCCTTGGGTTCAGTTGTAGTAGACAGTCTCGTGCTTCTTGTACCAACTATCAGTCCGGAAAATAGTTATTCAAGAGAAAGATAGCCGTTACCGATAATCATAATTACAGCGGTCCAACTTTCAAGAAAATCCGAATTGGTCCAGTGGTCAGGATTACCCGCTCTCACCGGGTCGGCCGGGGTTCGATTCCCCGATTCGGAGATTTTTTTGCATT
>NW_026252165.1:70379-78041 GCF_025399195.1 Umbelopsis ramanniana AG | reverse complement strand
TCTCATGATTTTATGAAATTGCTATTGGCAAATAAGCAGTCAGCTCATATTGTGGTAGGCAGAGGTGCATATTCGAAGAAAACAATCGTATATTGGAAGATATCCGTTTTAATTTTTTGGCAGAGTTCAAGGACTGTATTTTCTTACCTCGAATCACGTGGGTGCTTCCCATCGTTTTCTTGACTAAAGTCACGTGATCAATTTTGACTCTATATGGTCAAAATTTACACACGTGAAATGTCATTATTTCTTACATCAAGATCACGTGGGTATATCTTGACTCTATATGGTCAAAATTTACACACGTGAATGTCATTATTTCTTACATCAAAATCACGTGGATATATCTTGACTCTATATGGTGAAAATTTGCACACGTGCGTCCTACCTCACACGTTTTCTTTCTTTGACGAAAGTCATGTGATTACTTTGGCTCTATATGGTCAGAATTTACACACGTGAAATGTCATTATTTCTTACCTCAAAATCACGTGGGTACATTTTGACTTTACATGGTCTACCTCAAAATCACGTGGATTCAGATTGTTTTCTTGAATAACCTCACGTGTTAAATTTTGACTCTATATGGTCAAAATCTACGCACGTGAAATGTCATTATTTCTTACCTCAAAATGACGTATCACCATATAGAGTCAAGATGTATTACACGTGATTTTAAGGTGAGAAATAAAGATCAAATGTTGTAGTTTGTTTGAAAGTAAATTGATCGATCCATAGGAGGCAGTCACGCGTCCAGCACAGAATTGCTTAAGACGTGTAAATAAGCGCCATTTCCGAATACTAGATAGAGGTAGTCCGATAGATAGAGTCAGAGAGTTTGCCAAGGTCTTAACACAGAGGAACCATAGTACCATACAGAAGTAAGTAATCATATTAGTCAGTCAGTCAGGGATTACTGGTTTCAGAGGTAGTTATGTGCCAAAAGTCAGAGGAATTCCACAGGGTACGAAAAGTCAGTCAGTTATAAATAAGAGGGAAAGAACGTCTATGGTTTATTAGTGGATTGTTCTCTCTGATATATTCGGGCATAGGTACAGATCATAGTGAGCGGCTTAGGGCATAGGATGGTTTAGGCACAGGTGGAGTCAGGTCAAGTGACTTTACAACAACGATAAAATATAACACTTGGGAGATAGCGGCAGTGATGTACAAAGATGCATTCTTCGAAGTGGTCACCTTATCGTAAATATCAATTTGATTAACATGTTAGTAGACAGTACCTAGGTGGCATTTAGCTTTTGTCGAACGTCTTTTATATTCCCTTGCCTTTTAACAGCAATGTTTAAAATCGCAAGCGGAGAAAAAGCCAAAGTTTGGGCAATGCAGTGCATCATGGAGAAACAGTAGAACTCAACTCAAAGTTGGTCATTTAGATGTCTTTCATTATTTGCAGCATGTCAGCTACATTACCTATGCGAGAAGACCAATGATCTCACACTTGCTTTGCCGACTCGTCATAACTGAGAATAGTACCGCGCGTATTGAAAATACTGACTTTGCATGATATCTTACTTTCGACGGCCCAAAACCAAAATTTATCAACCTGAAGAGCGGGACAACCTGACTGTTAATATGATCATCGAATGCAAACTTCCGTTAAGCGTCGTTGAAAAGCCAAGCTTTAGAAGGTTACTAAATTACGCTCGGCTTAGCGCTCATGCCGAGATCAAAATGGCCGGCGTGGAAACTCTCCGCAACCGTATCTTCCGCTATTTTGATCTGATCTGAAGGTTGAAGAAGCCAAGAGAATACTTGAGGCACAGGATGGATAAGCTATACTACGGATGTTTGGAAAAGTCCTGGAAAGTTTCCTACCTCGGAACAACAGCTCGTTGAATAGATTGTGATTTTGAAAAAAAAAAAGGTGTGCTGATAGTTCTTAGCCCAGTTCTGGGATCACATTCAGCTATTCTTCCGTAACTCTATTGCCGATTAGCGATTTATGCTTTGCATGTTTAAAAGGTGTATGACAGGTGGTAATCTGGCAACTACTTTGTCGACGCACTCGGAAATTGGACTTGACTGGTTCTATTTTTGCCATTACGACTGACTTTCTAATTACATGCTCAAAACGGTTGAGAAGATTGAGGAGCTTATTCGGCAAAGTGACCATTCCCATGCTCAAGTTCATGTTTATCGGATGGTTTGTATTGGACACGTATTGACTCTTGCAGTCCAAGAAATTTTGAATGCTGGGATGGGCCATGGTCCTAACGATCAGATAGTAGATATGACTATAGAAGGCTCAAGAGGAAAACCTGTTGACAAGCTCAGGCAGTGCGTCGCATGGATTAGATTTCTCTTCAAATGAAGTGGTCTACCAGCGTTACTGTCAATCCTTGAACTCACCTGATCTACAGCTTTCTTTAGATGTCAGAACTTGATGGAATGGCACATGCGAAATGATCAAAGGAAATATCGCAGTCGTCAGCCCTGGATAACGATTGAAAACGGACCTGGGTATATGCGGTTATCTGTGGCAAATTGAGAATTCCTAAAAGCAGCTATGCGCATACTGGAACCCTTTGAAAGTTAACAAAATCGAACTCTGCCTCTGGATACGCAACTATTGATACGGCAACGATATCGTAGGTAAACTTACGAAAAAGTTTACCTCCCATGGAAGGTGGTTTAGGTTGGTGAATCACAATGAATGCAGATTTTCTTGCGATGTAGCATCTAACTGTTCACTCTCACAGAAATCGATATAGCCCGCAGCTGAAAGTTTTGCAATTCGGTTGATGAAAGCCATTGGCAAGGTGGACATGTACTTTAGTGAAAACCGGAACGGCTTATTATTGGCAACGGCGATAACTTTGGACCCTCGTTCCAAGTTTGCATTCTGCGAGAAAGCGATATTCCGACAGCGGGATATTGAAGTTGGCAAGGAGACCGTGCGTCTGGCTTGGCAGGAATTTCGACCTGTTGTTCCTTCTCCTACAGACTCTGCGCAGTTACTATTTCAACAAGTGATCGGACAGGATGATGATATACACGCTATATTACCGAAAGTCATCGCCTGCAACGGAGGGTTTTGATGTGCTGCAATTTTGGAGATGAAAGAAGCATCATCCCAAATCTCTCTAAGTTAGCTAGAAAACATATGGCTGTGTGTGTGCGACTTCAACTTCAAGTGAGTGTTCCTTTTCTCGAGCTCGATTATTTGTCTCACTCTGCGAAAAAGGTCAAAGCCGGAATGATTTCGCATCAGTAAGTTACTGTAGACAATGAACCGCTTACTGGATGTAGAGAACATGTAACAATAAAAAATGTTTTCGTTTCCATGCCTACCGTGCTAAAGGGATCAACACAAACCAACTTTTGTCCTGATATTGATACTTATTAGTACCGTGAGTCGGATCATCGATGTGAATTACTTTATTCACACTTCTCGCTTAATCCTAGCGCTAAAAGCGGCCGAACGGATGATATACTGAGCATCCAACCGAACAACAGCTTGATTAGGCAGCACTGCCATAAAAGCTACACATTTTCCTGTCTTTGGCTTCGGGTAGACGAAGCATTACGTCAATGAAAGCCTAGATGATGCTAACAACAATTACTGAACATTCTTGATCTGTCAAGGACTACATTGCGTTGTTGAGCTACCTTAAAGCCGGTTTGTGGAATAATAGAAGAAGCTTAGTAAATGCGAGCAAATCTATTGGCATTATTGTCCACAAGGTATCAGCATTTGGCTCAAAGTCGCAAATAAAACTTCATAAGCCCACAGAAATACTGATGATTTGATCAATTTATGACCAGGTTAGAGGAGTTTTTTCTCGTTTTTTATGTAAAATGTCGTGTATTTATCGTCAATGCTGGGTAACTTATCTCACATACTGACGAGATACAGACACTACCTTTGGTATAATTTGGTAATTCCGATAGAGTCTTCAATTATTAAGCCTTTCTCGTTGTGGATGTGATAGCAGTAAATAGAAATGATATATTTACAGTGTCAGTAACACTGTGATCACCGCCCTTGCCTATAAAGAATGAATAACGAAAAACGACATCATTGATCGTTAAGTGCTGTCCTTCAAACGTCGACAGTAACTCATTTATGCTATTCCATGCGTATATACGTTGCCAGTTGCAATATCTCCTTCTTGAAAAATTTCAAATCTTTGCTTCACGCTACCATTTCGTTATTGCAGCCAATCCTGAACGCTTGGTTTGTACCACTTTGGTTTATTATCTCCAAATCGGCCAGAACCCAAAGTTTGAGGTAATCATCATTATGTATTAGAAATGTTTTCTACATAAAAGTAAACATTGAAATTACAAGCAATTTATTTATCAGTTTCTAGTGTTGTTACTTTCGTATGAGACGTGAAAAGGCTTGATCAATCAAGCAGGAAAGTGCATTGTTCTTCAGCAGTCACAAAGCTGAAAACTACTTTCAAGCGCTACCCGATACCTCAAAAGCTGACATCGCTTAGCTCGCCAATAGCTATTGCAAGGTGTTTGATATACAACAGGTCGTCTATTATAATAAAGAAAGAAATTTTGAGTTAGTTCTCCCTTTTTTTATCATCGTTGTTGCGGGTGAGAATATCTCAAAAAAAAATTTGTACGAAGAGATATTTCGAAATTACCTTATTCGACAAGATGGCTGCAAGGCAATAAAGTAGATAACCAATGGACCCCATGAGAACTCGCGGTCGTATCACCATCTTGCGCCTCACGGAAGGTCCCAAAAGAACAAATATATTCCCAAGGTACAGGACGGGCCGCCTCGTAGTCATCAGGAATAGAGGCGATATGATTGTGCATTCAATGGGACTTGGAAGAACAGAGTCATTGTTCACAAATAATCTTCGGAGGCGCAATGGCCGTCTGCAATACATAACAGAAGAATTCTGTCATTTGTGGCGACGCAGAGATACGGATCATAGTGAGCGGCATGAGACAAGAGGAGAAAAAGATGTTAATGGAAAGGAGCACAGGTACCATTGTGAAAATGGTGTGACCCGCGTGAATAAAGTTATAAAAGAAATCTACATTGAAATATCATTTCGTTACAATTTCTTCATTTTATTCTCAAGAACAAATTTCAAACATGCGCTGCGTATACGACAACTGCTCTTACAACCGTTTTGGCTACCGCAACAATAGGTCGCTTCGTAGACATATCAGAGATGTACATGGTATGTAGCGCTATATGTATATTTACACCAGCCTTCTATGCCATCCTCACTTCTGTCATATAGGCTATGCAATCGTAACTTCCATAGATATCAAGCTATACCAAGATACTAACGACACTTGCGTTTACCCACTTTGCCGGTATAATACAGGCGACCAAGAGGCGTACAAGGAGCATTTAGTGAATGTGCATAGTAAGTGCAGGTTTATCAAAATTGTACTGCAAGTACTATCTAATGCATCAAACCAGATTTTCCTATATCTCTCGGCAACCAACCTTCGGAGCTTCCAGGAGTGGGTGAACAACCGTCAGCTCAGGAGGACATAACTGCGGAACTGCTGGCTTCAAGCCCTTTGACTGCAACTGAGGAGCCTTCAGCTTCTTCTTCTGTGATGACGGGACCATCAGCTTCTGCTCCTGTGATTGTAGAACCATCAACTTCTGCTCCTGTGCTTGCGGAACCATCAACTTCTGCTCCTGTGATTGTGGAACCATCAACTTCTGCTCCTGTTATTGCGGAATTATTATCTTCTGCTCTTGTGACTGAGGAACTATCAGCTTCAGTCCCTGTGATTGCGGAACCATCAGCTTCAGGTGATATAGTTGTGGAGCCGGAAACTGCCAGTTCTCCAATGGAGTATTCATCAGTTTCAGGCGTTGTAATTGAGGAGCCGGCAGCTTCCAGTTCTTTAATCGAGCAGCAACCAGCTTCACAATCTACATATTTGGAACCTTTGAATACGGCTGCTTACCAGAAAGTGAGATAAATACTTGATTTATGACTAAGCTATTGTTCCCATTCTAACATTAGTTTACAGCGACGTTTCTCTGACATGACTGATAATAGTCCATCCCAACGAAAAGTAAGTACTGACTAACATTCATGCTGCTTTGTCTGAACTGACATGCTGTGTATTTAAGAGTAGAAGAAGTCAAGGACCGGTCACCCCGCGGCTATCTCGAAACAAAGGGAAACAAACAGCGATCCCTTTATGGAGTGAGAACGTTCGTTCCATGAATAAACCCAACCTCAGAAGGGCCGAAGCAGATGCGTTGGAATCTTTGGTCCTCTTCGGAATATCTGGGTCTGTAAGCGAAGAAATGGAGGAGAAACTTGCTTCCAACAGAGAAAATAGTCGTACTCGCTTGAGCCTTAAAGCGATACCAAGTGCGATCGAATTTCTCAACAGAGTATTGGAGGCCAAAACTCCATCAGAAGCACATGCTAGGTGCGCCGAGAATATCGACTCTTCAACTTATCATGGCCAGTTCCTTGCGATCATGCAAGCTACCCTTCAAGATTTCTGTGCAGTGAGGCGTAACCAACCCAGCTTCAAATACACTGATAATCATGAAAGGACCTTTTGGATTAACTCCGTCATCCCCATGTTCAGATATTTTGGTTTCCTTACCGATTTAGCTTCCTTTAAGTGGTAAGAATTTCGAGAACGGAGGAAATGTAAAGAAGCTATCTTACAATCTATTTCAATAGGTGTGAAACGGCTAGCACCTCTCGTTCCATTGCGACAAAGCTCTACGACGCCCAAGATTTTGGTAATTAAAGCTAATGTAACTGCCTTACAAATGCACAATACTGAATACATTATATCCAACAGAGACGGTTCGATATCTGGATGGCCTTGGTGAAAGTGAATACGGGGAATGTATGGTGATGGAGGCTTCCAGCGGAGCCCTTACAGAGAATGTCTTCCACACAAGGGATGACACAGTGAAGCAGCTCCAATCCGCGGTTCAGATACTGAAAGCCAAGCAAGCAGAATGCATGGACGCCTCTTTTTCAACATTTGCCGAGCTTCAAATCTTAACAGTTCAGACTGTTAAGAACATCATGACGCTTTCTGGCGTATCCATCACAGCTGAGAAGAAGATGTACGAGTATCTTACGCTAAGAACGGCCAGAATTCCTATTGCTTGGAAGGATCGTAAAGACTGGTATAGCATGTTTGAACTACTTGCCCATGTGATGGTAAAAGCTTTTATTCGTACCGCTTGTGCAAACGCAATCTAAATCTCAATGTCTAGGCAATTTTACAAGAACAAAAACAGGTCCACCTTCAACTCTTGGAAGAAATGCGACATGAAGTCGATGTCAGACCAGAAGATTCAGTTCGGTTCCACTCTAGACTGATGCATAATGATCGCGAAATATGACGTGGAGTATGTTTTTAGCTATAATACACTCATTATCTAGTTTGTTCAAATTTAATATATCCCTTTATCTCGACTGTAAACATCACAATTTGAGCATGTGGAGAAGCCATCAGAATCTAAATGAAAGTGCATTTATGTGAAGCTGGATTGGGCAACAATCGGCTACGACTACAGCATCAAGTTGTCGTATGCATGGTTTTTCAGAGAGTCTATACGATCTCAACAGCTGTTATTATTTGTAAAAACCTGATAATTCGCAATACTCGGCAGCATGATTAGCCTTCTGTGTCATCTTTTTACACAGACGTTGGCACACA
>NW_026252165.1:0-70054 GCF_025399195.1 Umbelopsis ramanniana AG | reverse complement strand
TGTGTGCCAACGTCTGTGTAAAAAGATGACACAGAAGGCTAATCATGCTGCCGAGTATTGCGAATTATCAGGTTTTTACAAATAATAACAGCTGTTGAGATCGTATAGACTCTCTGAAAAACCATGCATACGACAACTTGATGCTGTAGTCGTAGCCGATTGTCGCCCTCCAGCTTCATATAAATGCACTTTCATTTAGGATTCTGATGGCTTCTCCACCATGCTCAAATGGTGATGTTTACAGTCGAGATAAAGGGATATATTGAATATAAACAAACTAGATCATGGGTGTATAAAACATATTAGGGTGGACCTGCCACACTTGGCTATTTCTATGCATCAGTATGGAATGGAACTGAACTGAATCTTGTTGTCTGACAACGACTTCATGTCGCATTTCTTCCAAGAGTTGAAGGTGGACCTGCTCCTGTTCTTGTAAAATTGCCTAGACATTGAGGTTTAGATTGCGTTTGCACAAGCGTTACGAATAAAAAGCTTTTACCATCACAACAGCAAGTAGTTCAAACATGCTATACCAGTCTTCACGATGCTCCCAGAAAACAGGAATTCTGGCCGTTCTTAGCGTAAGATACTCGTACATCTTCTTCTCAGCTGTGACGGATACGCCATAAAGCGTCATACTGTCCTTGAAACTGCGAACTGTCAAGATTTGCAGCTTGGTAAAAGTTGAAAAAGAGGCGGCGTACTTGCAATCTACTTGATAGTCTGTCAGTATTCCAATCGCGGTTTGGAGCAGCTTCGCTGTGTCATCCATTGTGTTAAGGTCATCCTCTGGAAGGGAATCGCCAGAGGCCTCCATCACTATACATTTTCCGTATTCACTTTCACCAAGGCCATCCACATAGTGATCCGGATCTGTTAGGTATCATGTATTCAGTGCTGTGACTTTGGAAGGCATTCAAAATAGCTTAAGTTACCAAGACCTTCGATGTCGTCGAAATATGAAGCAAAGTCAATACGCATAGTAACCGTTTCACCCCTATTCAAATTGATTGTAAGATAGCTTCTTTACATTTTCCTCCGTTTCCCGAAATTCTTACCAAATGAACGAAACCAGATCGGTAATCGTACTAAAATACTTGAACATGGGGGCAACGGAGTCAATCCAATACGTCCTTTCGTGATCGTCAGGGTACTTGAAATTGGTTTTGGTCCGCCTCATTGTACAGAAGTCATTAAGGGTTCCTTGCATGATCGCAAGGAACTGGCCATTGTAAGTTGAAACGTCGATTTCCTCGACGCACCTAGCAATAGCTTCTGATGGATTTTCAGCCTTCAACACTCTTTTCAGATATTCCATGGCATTTGGTATGGCATTAAGGCTCAAGCGACTAAGATTATCTTCTCGGTTGGAAGCAAATTTCTCCTCCATTTCTTCGCTTACGGCGCCAGCTATTCCGAAGAGGACCATACTTTCCAATGTATACAATTCAGCTCTCATTAAGTTGGGTCCATCAAGGGTGCGAACCATATCGGGTTCATTGAGGGTGCCAAACATATCGGGTTCATTAAGAGTGCCAACCATATCAACCCATGAAGGGATCGCGGTTTCATTCTCTTGGTTTATAGAAAGCCTCGGGGTAACCAATCTTTGACTTTTTCTATCCTCTAATACAAATCATGTCAGTTCAGAAAAAGCAGCATGAATGTTGTGCAGTACTTACTTCACGCTGGGAAGAACTATTTTCGGTAACCTCACCGGAATCTCTCTGTAGACTGATGTTTAGAATGGGAACAATAGCTTAGTCATAAATCAAGTAATCATCTCACTTCCTGTGAAACAGTCGTGTTCAAAGGTCCTAATGATGTAGAGTATGTAGTTGCTTCGTAATTGATTAAAGAACTCGAGGCTACCGACTCCGCAAGATTATAAGCTAAAGCTGGTGGCTCCGTAACTATATCATCTGAAACTGATGGTTCCACAATCACAAGGACTGAAGTTGATGGTTCCGCGATAACAGGGGCAGAAGCTGACAATTCCGCCATCACAGAAGAAGAAGCTGAAGGTTCATCAGTTAAAGTCATAGGGCTTGAAGCGAGCAGTCCCGCAGTTATGTCCTCCTGAGCTGACGGTTGCTCGTCCACTCCTGCCAACTCCGAAGGTTGGTTGCCGAGAGATATAGGAAAATCTGGTTTAATAAATTAGATAGTACTTGCAGTACAATTTTGATAAACCTGCACTTACCATGCGCATTCATTAGATGCTCCTTGTACGCCTCTTGGTCGTCTGTATTATACTAGCAAGATGGAAATACGCAAGTGTCGTCAGCATCTTGGTATGCCCTGCTACTTGTAGAGACTTCAATTGAATAGCCTATGTGATAGAAGTGAGGGTGTCATAAAAGGCTGGTGTGAATAAACATATAGCGATATACGTACCATGAACATCTCTGATATGTCTACGAAGCGACCTATTGTTGCGGTAGCCATTAGGGTTGGAAGTGCAGTTGTCGTATACGCAGTGCATTTTTGAAATTATTCTTGAGAATAGAATGAAGAAGTTGAAACGCAATGATATTTCAATTTAGATTTCTTTATAAGTTTTATTCACGCGGGTCACACCGTTTTCACCATGGTACCTGTGCTCCTTTCCATTAACATCTTTTTCTCCTCTTGTCTCATGCCGCTCACTATGATCCGTATCTCTGCGTCGACACAAATGAGAGAATTCTTCTGTTATATAGTGCAGACGGCCATTGCATCCCTGAAGAGTATTTGTCAACAATGACTCTGACCCTTCCAAGTCCCCATTGAATGCACAATCATATCGCCTCTATTCCTGATGATTACGAGGCGGCCCGTGCTGTACCTTGGGAATATATTTGTTCTTTGGGACCTTATATGAGGCGCAAGCTGGTGATACGACCGCGAGTTCTCATGGGGTCCATTGGTTATCTACTTTATTGCCTTGCAGCCTTCTTGTCGAATAAGGTAATTTCGAAATATATCTTGGTACAATTTTTTTTTTTTGAGATATTCTCAACCGCAACAACGATGATAAAAAAGAGAGCCCTGACTCAAAATCTCTTTCCTTACTATAATAGACGACCCTTTGTATACCAAATACCTTGCAATAGCTATTGGCGAGCTAGGCGATGGTAGCTTTGGGGGTATCGGGTAGTTTTTTGAAAGAAGTTAAGAAGCTTTGTGACTGCTAAAGAACAATGCACTTTCCTGCTTGACTGATCAAGCTGTTCACCTCTCATAAGAAAGTAATATCACTAGAAACTGATAAATAAATTGCTTTTAGTTTCAATGCTTAGTTTTATGTAGAAAATATTTCTAATACATAATGATGATTCCCTCAAACTTTGGGTTCTGGCCGATTTGGAGATAATAAACCAAAGTGGTACACACCAAGCGTTCAGGGTTGGCTACAATAACGAAATGATAGCGTGAAGCAAAGTTTTGAAATTTTTTAAGAAGGAGGCATTGCAACTGGCAATGTATATAGGCATAGAATAGCGTAAATGAGTTACTGTCGACGTTTTGAAGGACAGCTATTAACCATCAAGGTCGTTTTTCGCTATTTATTCATTATAGGCATGGGTGGTGATCACAGTGTTACTAACACTGTAAATACATCATTTCCATAGTATTTTTGGTCGTATTTTCTGCAGCAAAATGTATTTTTTCTTCTGCCTCTGCTATACAAATTTAGTCAAGTCGGCGACATAGCTTCAAGTGGAGCAGTACCGTCTTCCAATGCTCTAATGGTATTATACAAAAAAGTCTTATATTCGATCTACTTTGTTTAAAATTGCATTCTCTGCTCTCTTCTGACAAATTGCTACGTCGGTGCGATTTGCAAATTTGTGTGCGCCGGGAATTGTAAAATTGAAAATAACCTTCAAGAATCGACGTCTCTGGCGAACAAGACCCAAGTGCTAACTGTAAAAAATGCACTTTAAATTGTCTCAAGACATTTTTCTTTGATGCTGATTGATGTTGTGCTTGATGTACATTTTTATGTCAGAATCTGCTATACTTCCGATGCTTGCCGGCTCTAGATGCGGAAACCCCATGGTTTGTCCAGCAGGCATGGCCCTATGCCGCTGAAAACTTGCTCCTTGTATGTTTGGCGACCGAGCTGAGGCTTATTTTTCCTTGGTCAAAAGGCGTACCACCTCTACACAGTTGTAAGGTGAGATCATAGCTATTAAAGGAAGAATTTGACGCAAGCGAGCGAAAGCTCAGGTCCGAGACTCAGAAGGAAAATCTAAAAGGTGTGCGATGAAACTGTCACGGTGGCTTAGACTTAAAGGGGTCAACTCTTTCAAAACCGAAATTTTGCCAGTGCTCGCGATAAATAACACCATTCCAAATGTCCCTTGCATTACTTAGAACGGCGTGCCGAAGGACAGTTACTCCTGTCGTTGGCAACTGTATGTTATTAATATCCTCTTCAGAAAACAATTACGAACCCATTTGCTTACTCCTTACTCAATTCAACAGCACTTGTATGGCGATCAATTGCCACTCAACCCACTAGAAATCTAGCTAGCAAGGACGAGCAATTGGAATCACTAAGTATGGCCAGATTTCACGTCAAGCTTCCATTTCTGTTGATGTTACTGTATTAACCAGCTATGTTTTCGCCTCCGTTTCAATAGTTCCTTCCAAGGAAGACTTAAAATCTGTTAAACTTAGTCGACCAGTTCCACAAGCTGTCAATTCCTACAACTTGACCATCTCCAAACTTCTTGCAGCTGGCTTGCACTTGGGTCATTCTACCAGTCTCTGGAATCCCGCCACACTTCCCTTCATTTTCGGTACCCGTGCCGGTATCAGTATCATCAACTTGGAGCACACCTTGGTCTATCTTAGGCGAGCATGCAACGTTGTGCGAGAAGTAGCACAACGCGGAGGTACCGTCCTCTTTGTTGGAACTCGTCCCGAAATATCCGAGTTGACTATAGATGCGGCTCGCACTGCTGAAGGATATCATGTTTCTGGAAAGTGGACCCCAGGAACTCTTACAAATGCTCACCAGGTGCTTGGACGACATGCTACACCCGATCCTCAAGATCCTGGTAGACCACCAAAGACATATAAGCCGGATATCATGATTTTGTTCAACCCACTCGAGAACGATATTGCCATTGCTGAAGCCCAATTGAACAACATCCCTACTATCGCCATTACCGACAGTGACTACGACCCACGTCGAGTGACATACCCCATTCCAGCCAACGATGATTCTATTCGTGGTGTTGAATTGGTAGCCAAGGTGTTGGCTGCCTCAGCGAGAGAGGGTGTTATCAAACGCAAGCAATTGATGGATCGCAAAGAGAAGAGCATGAAGGCCTCCCGAGACTACAGAAATCAATATGAAGGTGGACGATCGAGTAATTAGAGATTATAAAAAGAAAAAAGAACATATATGTTTATATATATTCACTGTGGTTTTATTTGCAAACATCTAACATTATAGACACTATAAAAAAAAAAGTATTAAAAAATGACAATGTACAAAAGGTCTAAAAGGAAGGAATTCTCTCTCTTTAAGCCCGTGTGTTTTTAAACGTATTTCAATATACTGCGTTGCGATTTCATTCGATAGATGCTGTCGTATTGGTATAATGATTGGGTCAATATGAATACATGGATGTTATTGTATAGCTTTTGATCCGCACCCCTCTTCTATATCAACATCTTCCTTCGTCATGCGCATGGTTGCCGCCTTGGCTCGTAGATTACGGCGTTCCTCAGGTGTCAAGTTGTCCAAATTGCGAGCAGCGCCTCCCAAACGATAGCTGCCAGCCTCCCACGTAATGGCACTGTCAACTTCATCGTCACTTGCCGGAGTATAGACAGCATCGTTGCTCAGTCGAGTGCCACCATACGTCTTGGGATCAGCAACAATCTCAAGTTCTCGATTGAGTTGATGAAATCTATGATCGTGCTCGCTCCAAACATTGTGGGTCAGTTCGTGCAGTAACACTTTTCGTATACTATCGTAGTGTCGGAATCCCGCCATGTCGTCGGTTCGTAAGCGCAGTGAGATCAATTCGCCTTTGTTTCGATTATAACCCAGGATTGTGCGTTCAAATGGTGTCAATTCGGTAAGTTCACCCACTGACCACTGATACTGCTTCATAACATGCCGAACCTAAAAGAGTTGGAAAAGTGTTAAGATGACGAAACTCAAAAAGTTACAACATCATTCAGAGCGAAAACATACTCCTCTATCGTCTCGTAAGCGTTCCAAAAGTTTCCTAGCTTTTTCCGGCTCGGGGAACTCTTCAATGACAGTTATCTTGTGAAAGTTGTAGCGTATATCATCTTTGTTGGGTCCACTCTTGAATGCTTTCACCTTTCGCACCGGGGTAGTCCGGATGCGATCGACCCGTTTATCAATCTCCTGCACCTGGCGTATATCTTCATCCTTACTTCCAATTAACATGATCTTGACTCCATCCTGTATTTTTGCGTTGACCAAAGTTTGAGCATTATCTTTCAGCAGACCTTTGTACATTAGTTTTTGGCGCTCAACAGGCACTCCGGTCAAATCTTGCACATGCAACTTCAATTCCTCGATGGTGCTTTCGGCATTCCACTTTTGGACGGAGTATATGGTTCCTTTGAATGAGATTTGAAATGATATTATGTTGTTGGTCATCAATGTCCAAGTAGAAAGAGTAGTTGACTTCAAGGAACAGCTTACGTATGCAGGCAATTAATTTGACCGCAACCTATCTGGGTTTCAGTCACATGTCTCGGTTCAAGCAATTGCGTATGATTGGAAAGTACTAGAACCGGTGTTATTACAAATTCAGTGGTAGGAAAAATTGAATAGCTACAAGCATTATTTCATGATGTGCTCTATCAGTGGGAGCGAACATATTGCAATATTAAGGCCGTTCACGGTAGGATGTGATAATGCCACATATGTTCTTTCATTTTCAAATGATTGGAATAAGCTGTTTGTACAAGCATTTCATAATTACGTCTTACCTTCAAGTGGTCAAAGTTTGACTATAAGCATTTCGTATGTCTTGCACTGCCTGCATTGCACTGTTCAACACATTGACTCACTGACAAATCAATGGAGCAGGAAATTTAACGGAGTTTTATTGGATCGATCAATGCCAGACCATTGTCCAATAGTTTGAGCGTACCGTTCACGGCGGCAAGGGGGAACTCTATAGAAAACCCTAAATTCAAAGCCGTGATCGATGACGTTCGAATTGTACTTGTACATCGTGGATGTCACATCTTACAAAGGTATGTATGTTATGATTACCAAAGAAGCGACGGTCCCGTGAGCAAAACGAACAGGCAGGTTAGATTCGAAATTTTTGTATTCGTTGTGAGTGACTGATGGTTATTTGGTTGATGAACATTTTAATTTTTTTTTTGGCAGTCATTCTTGACAGGTCAATTTGCACATTGTTTCTCATTAACGGACCCTATTTCAGCATATAGCAATTTACGCACATCTTCCAAATAAGCATCCCCCACCTGATTGTAATAATAGTATAACCTACTGCAATGCAAGACAAGCCAGGTACAAAGCGTGACTTGTCTGCCATCAATTTGACAGCCGTCATGCTTTCTTGACGTTGGTGTTAACAACCTAAAAACGCCTCGCCCGTAACGCAATTAACAATTCAACTTGTCGTTTGGTATGTCACAACCAATGACTTTATCACATTGGCTAACCACTAGCCGCATTGAACCAACGTCACAGCTGTTGTTATTGTGTTTTAGCGTACCATAATGAAACCAAGTCTAGCTTTAAAACACAAAAAAACAAAAAGGTAATTCCTTGACCGTATAATCTAACCTTGATTTGATTCAAAACATAGTGTTGAACGTGTAATTGAATAACATAACTATTATGTTTGCTCTTTGGCACTTTCAGGGATAACTTAATGCAGGCAAACCGATGATCAGGACAATTTTCACTGATGGATTTTTCTGCATGAGTGAGTGGTGCCTTACTTGGTCACGCCGAGAATTCACGCAAGCGAGTAGTGTGCCTTGAATCAGGGTGTTGTTGTATACAACCTAAAGTGGGGGTTGTAAAACGATTCGAATGCGGGGTAAATGAGAGTGAGCGAAAAATAAAGAACAAAATAAAACGATATGCGTGGGTGTGGGGAAAATATTCCACAATGGTTGTATTCGATACTGAACTTGGAGAGAGGGTCATGAGAGGCTATATTTTTTTTCTACCCTCCGCATTCTTCATCTCAAGGGGAGCTGTTTATCCCGTAGTACAACAAATCCGATGCCGTTTTCAGTATAATTTCTTTATTAGCATGACCGGCTAGCTGCCACTTCTCTCGTTTATATAAAGGAAGCCAATTTGCACGCAATTCAGCCTACATCAAAACTGGCATTGTAAACACCATAAATCATGGCACCAAAGCTTCCAACTACTCCTCTACGCAATCAGCCTCCTGTCACTACTCGAGAGTCGACAAGTTACTGTCACAGCCATCGCATTTACTACTTCCATAGAGACGGTTGCCCCTCTTGCAAGCGATAGTCGAAGTAATCCTGAATGAATGACCAATATGACTATACCTCTTCAGCATGGAAGCCCGCTGAACACTTTCCAACATTGTATAAAAAAATTTGTTCCCAGCAACAAATACTTCTTAATATTAGCACCTACAGTAATAAACCTTTTTTCGTGCACTTGACATTATTGTCTTGCAGTCAACGGCATTTTTTACATTAATCACAATTGCTTGAAGCCTCGTTTTTGTAAGCTACCCATTGTACCCCAGAACCCTTTGGTGGATGCATGCTAAGCTTCAACGCCAAAGTATTGACCCATCTGCGTACAACTGAATGAATTTATATACGCTTTTAACATATCCATCAGGTGCAGGGTTTTTGTTTATTTTTTCCTTAGCGGTATTCCTTCCACCTGACCCTAACATGGCATATAAAGTAGCCTATTGCTTATCTGCTAACCAGCTTCAATGATTTTTGCAAAGTTTAATTCCGGAGAAATACGGCAAACAACAAGCTGTTCACAGTAGGTAAACAAGCTGTTCACAGTGGGCTTTCATTTCCTTCCCAGCGAGGAGGATGATGTGATCAGTCAGAACAACAAATGCCTTCACTGGTATACTACTACATTAGCACGGATACAAAATCAAATCATTTGCCATTCTATTTACAAGCAATTGATTTTTGCAAAAAAATAATAAACACTCTCAGGTTTGCATCTTGCTTTTCCTCAATTCAGCGGACCTTGATACCAACCGCCCCAACTGGATTTGTATTCTCAATGGGGTACGCATTTCATATGCCGCTTCATTACTCACTGTCAGCGAACAGGTTCGAAAGGTGAGTACTATAAGCAGAAGAGCCATAATATAACGCATGGGATGGCCAAGGAGGCTCTTGATACCGGAGAAACAGCGATCATGTACGAACATAGCCTATTAACCTCATACAGCTCTGACATGGAGTACACGTGACAGCAGCTGTAAAGATCAATTCGTTTCCAGCCAACTTTTTTTTTTTTAGGATTTTAAAAGGATGGTGTGCCAGCCTTGCTCCTCCGGCACCAGGTCATCCATCATCAACCATCTTCATTCACATGAGCACCACAACCCCCGTGCCTTCCACTTGGGATACCAAGACCCAAACCTTCCATGGTGGCCAAGAATACCGTTTCATTGAAAACTTTGTTGAAGACTTCAGCGTGACGACAAACTACCTTGGTACTCCCAAAGGTGCCCTCGATGCAGCCCGGGAAGCCGTAAGTAACTTCACGTGTTAGATGGGACTAGTGGTTGAATGGAGGCTAATAGCACCCACTTTTGGCAGATCTCCACTTGTCACCATTATCCACCTGCAAATCAAGAACCTGCAAAGTCTTCATTAGCAGAGTTCTTGTGGCCAACCGATTATTTGGATCAGAGAGACCGTTTGTTGCTTGGAAATGGAGCTTCAGAGCTCATTGATTTGGTTATTAGAATGGCCAACAAGACCATTCAATCTGATCAAGTTAAAACTTGGAAGAGCGGGCCTTGGGACACTCAGGTATAGTACGATGAAAGTATGTTCCCTATTGTATCAATAGCTGACATGGTGTGCTTTCATTTCAGTACAAGGAATACTATCGTAGCGCTGAAACCGCTGAAATGAGAATTTTGAATGGCGATTCTACCGAGCGTGCTAACGTTTTATGTATTGTAAACCCATGCAATCCAACTGGAGACTACATGCCTTTGGATCAGATCAAAACCTGGATCAACGACAATGTGTACGATGGTGGTTTTGTTATTGTTGGTAGGTTGTCTCACGTATTTTTACAAGAGGTACGGGCAGTGCGCTGACGGATGATTGAATAGATGAGTCCATGCAACCCTGGCACTCCGCCAACTTCCGTGAAGATTCCTTAACGTCACAAGGAACTTTTGCGGCTGAATTGTATGCCACTCGCAACATTTCACTTTATGTGTTGCACTCATGGACCAAGATTTGGTCCTGCACTGGATTGCGACTTGGATCCATCATTTGCCCTACTGTCGAACACTGCGCAGGGCTACGCAAAATCCAAGTACCCTGGTCTGTCAATACCCCTGCAATGGCATTCATGGATGCTGTTGTTAAAGATGATCAATACATGCAACAGACATGGGAAGGCACCTCCAGACTTCGTCGGTACTTGATTGAACAGCTGTCGGCTTTGCTAGCGGCGCAACGAGAACAATTCGAGTACAAGGGCAAAGATTTCCTCAGCTGGGTGTGGGTTGATATGAAGAATGAAGAGGTGGCCACTGAAGCGGTCAAACTAGCAAGAGCTGCTGGTGTGCCTGTTCGATCTGGCCAACCTGGATACCAACGACCAACCTATGTCAGAGTGGCCGTGCGTGAAGAGAGCTGTGTTGATATCCTTGTTCAAGCATGGAAGAGCCTCTAAAGAGGGGGGTTTTGCTGCGGTGTCATCGCAGAGATATGCACAAAAGCATTATAGACGATGGGAGATTCATTGCACTCTGTACAGCAATGAAACAACGGGTCTGGGGTTTCCAGGTCCGCACACCTTTTCTACCATACAGGAATAATTAATGATAATAAAAAGCGCAAAAAAAAGGTGAAAACGAAATGAATCCAATAATATGACGTTAGTTGTCAATGTGTCTGTCATAAAGGCATTATCGATGAAGAGATTAGCAATGCGATAAACTCTATATTACAGCACGGACATGGGGAATTTTATTTTTTTGGACCTGGAAATTTTCCTGGTTGAGCTTATCATTTCATCGCTCCCCTCCTTTTTTTTTATGACTGACAATGCATATCAAAGAATGCTGGACCTTGACACACATTCAGCCGATGTAATAAACCCTCGAGTTAGAGCTATATCCGCTTTCAAATGCTATTTTCGTCACTCCCATACGCAAGACTTGGAAGGTATTTAATGAGTGATAGCGTCTTTTTTTCTTCATCTCTATTCCCAATTTCAATTACTCCATTCGGTTCCACTTAAAGTGAAACACTGCGAGGGAAGTACTTTTCAGCTTCCTCCTCCATTATAAATACAACGTTCAGAACATATTGAGTGTGTTCATTTGCAAGTTCTTTGTCCCATTTTGCTGGCGGTTCTGATCAATTTTGATTGACTGCCATACCATGGTTTTCGCCAGCTCCCAGCACCAGTTTGTATTCTCTCCCCTTCGATGGGGAAGAATCCACCTTCACGCTCATGGGGCTCAAAAGCAATGCGCCTCCAGTAGCACGTTGTCACATGAAAAAGAAAATGGTGAATGGCATTCAGGCAAACACTCCAAAAAAGAAAGATCAACATTGATATACTGGAATTCATTATGGAAACGAGTTTCCGCAGATATGAGACCTTGGATGTCCGACTCGATGCAAGACTTGGACGAGGAAGACGACGATACACTTGAAAACATACCAACGTGCTATGACATACCGGTCGATACGAAGTTACATTACTATCTTCGACAACAAACGAGCCAGCGAGACACAAACAACATGACCACGCAAAACACTGCCATTGCACCCAAAAAAAAACGAACCCTAGCATCTCAAGAACACCATTCCGCTGCCATGAGCAGTCTACGAAAATTAAATGATTCCCATCGAACATTACGTGAAATGATTCATATCAATCAAGTGCTACGCAGAGTGCAAGAGGACGAGGACCATATCCGTGAAATGGAAAGGTACAAAATTCAAAAGATGGAACAGGATCCATATGTTGTCAGCACCGTGGCCGCAAAGCGAAACATACACAACTTGGATGGTGAAACGGGAAGACTACGCCCAAGCTATGTCCAACAAACAATGATCACGACTGGGATCCGATGAAAGTTCTCCCCTTTTTATTTTTTTTTCCTGTGCGATGCTGAGCTGAACAGAGCTGAACAGAGCAGAGTATGGCTAATATGAGCACAGAGAAGGATTTAAACTAGACAACACGAAAGGCAACCCCTTTGTGCAAAGCAAAAATAAATAAATGGCATTCCTTTTTCACTGTAACGGCTAGAAACCGATCAGAAACAAATGGGGCTTGTATTGCCATCGGGACATGGCATCCGAAAGTAAGCACTTTTTCACTCAAAACTTGAGTAGAAGCAAACGCCCCGGGCACCCACCAGTCGTTCTAGAATGCCCTTTTCTTTATTTTGCTTTACCCAGTCGACTCAACTTGCATCCGTCATGGACTTATTCTTTCTGAATGGAGAAGTTGGTTAGTTATTCCAGAAAAGTAAAATGGTGTCCGAAAGAAAAACGAAAATTAACATTGTCTGTGCACACAAGATCATCAGCTGGGGGACAATATTGGGGTCCGAGTGGGCTTCTCATGGCAAGGCGTGGTGAGCCCTCCGTTGGCCCGCCGGGATTGCCGCGTTTGGGAAGATCCCAGTATCTTTATATTTAAACGACTTCGCTTTTTCTTTTTGGATGTTTTTTTTTCTTCAAGCTGAAAATCTCTTCTCTCTTCCTTCGTTTTTTTGTCCCTTTTCATCTATATTATTCTCTCTCAAAAGCAAAGTTCCTTATTGATTATACACACCTAGTATTCACATGAACGAACAACTCTTTCAAGCACTCCCTATTTATCAGCAGCCCATGCACGGCTATCACTACTTTGAAAGCGTAAAGACAGCGACTCCCGAAACAGCGCCATGGTATGGCATGGAACAGATAGGCTCAGTGGAAAGCTTACCAACAAACAAAGCAACAAATGTTCGGAATGACGGAAGCCTGGCCCGTCACAACCCGAAAAGGCTATCGTGTCACCTGGACTTCCTCGAGACCTCGCCGCTGAAAGACATGACCGATAACAACACCGTGTTCCCAACCACCAAAAACAACCACCGTGGAAACATAAAATTGGCAGATGCTTCATTAAATGCTTTTGAGTCTCCACTGTTGAGAAAAATCAAAGGTACCAAATGCAAAACTCCCGATCAAGAAGCCGCCGCCTTGGTAACAAAAAACCAGTCCTACAAGGCCAACCATAAACCTACAAAAGATAAATCCGTTGAGCTTTACAAGACCGAATGGTGCCGCAATTGGCAAGAGCTAGGTGTCTGCAGGTAAAGTGACCGGCCGACGTGTCTACAGATAGCACTAGGTTTTTTTTTTTTTTTTTTGGTCCTGGATGCGGATTGTTGACAAACAACCCTTTTTTTTTCACCCTTGGGTATCAGATATGACAAGAAGTGTCGGTACGCTCACAGTCCTTCGGAACTTCGTAAAATTGAAAGACACCCACGATATAAAACTCAAATTTGCCGCACGTACCATGACAAGGGAACTTGCCCTTATGGCGTTCGATGCACCTTTATTCATGAACAGCAGTCCATGGCTAATCCAAATATTTATCACCAGCAAGAAACAACTACTGCTAGAAATTCACCAACCTGTGAGCAGCAGCAGCCTTCAAATTTCAAAACAGCCGTAGGAGCAGTTAAAACCGATGCAACCACTCCAGATGACCAACTCCATCATCCGGGACCTGCAGCCAATGTTGCTGGGATGCCTTGGTTGTCTGGACCTGATACTTTGCTAGAACAACAACCGAACGAGACAAGAGAACGCATGTCATTATCCCAAATCAAGAATGTTGTACATAGTAGATCTGCGTCTACCCCCAATACTGGCTGGAGCCCAACCATGACTAACAATCTGTGGAGTCACCGGCCCTTTCACAACAACGAGGTCAGTTCCAAACCACTTTATCGGGTGACACATGTACCATGTTACTGACCCTTTTTTTTTTTTATTTCTTTTTCAGTCTGAACCGAATGTCAACACAACAGCTGACCTTACCAAGCGTCAAAAACGTTCCTCTTCCATTGCTAGCATGTCCAGTCTTGAAAGCTCCATTTTTGCTGGGGACGACAATGGTTCGCCAGAATTTGATCGCCCCACCATCTACAGACAAGAATACACTGGGTTTATTTCACCTACGATTGAAGATTCCTTTCTGTCGGATTTCGGCTGGATGTCACTGAAACCTGATTTGCTAAAGCCCCATACAGCAGCTTATCTGACCGCCGATATGTAGAACATTTGCGCGCTAAGCGACCGACGTTCATACTCCTATCCTATCCCATCCTGTTTCATCCCACCTCTTTTTCATTCTCTTTCTTTTTTGCTTGCACGTTTTCTGCTCCAATTTGCATTGTCCAAGTTAATCGCATACTCTTTTTGCCTCCTCGTCTACTCCTCACAACGATGTACACGTCAATACTCATGTCCACATCCATTGCATACACACACAATTATATAAACAAAATTTGTGGACCACTTTATGTTTCTCATTTGTAGAGTAAAGCCTTCCATCCATACTGTTGTATTTCCTTAAACATCGCGTTGTCCCACTCAAGAAACTATTTTGTTCCTTTTTTGTCACAGATTTGAGCGTGCTTATCTTTTTATTTGTTCTTGGTATGGAGCAGCGAAATCCGATTGTTTCCATGAGAAATTACATTGAGGACTTTTTGTTATCACTGCCATTGAGATCGTCGGTATTTGGAAACCAGACTAAGCCCAAATTTGAAAACATGCGCACTGAGATGGTATGGAAACCCAGATATCTCGCAACGCTTGACGGACTAATCCGCGTAAGTGCTTTTGTTTTTATGCAGCTGAAAATGATTTATTAAACACTACTTGACAGTGTTTCCTTTTCCATAGTCGTCCGCCTAAATTCTCCAAATAAGCGTACGTCAAAACGGGCGTCGGGTAAACAAAAGGAAGGTGCGATTGGGAACGTGTTAAAATAAACGCTAATGGGCAGTTTGACAGCCTGCCAGACGTGATTATAGAAAGCGATAGTTAAATTGTATCGCCCTCTAGACTTGAAATACTGACTATCACCTTTGAGTATCCTTAGTTCACATAGCATAACCTACGGTCAATGAGCAGTGTTTCTTAAGTGATTTGGGTAATTTCTTGTTGGCGTTCCATCAAGTCATAAATACTTCATCGGCGCAAGTATGTACAGACGCCACTGAACAGAATTTGCCATTTTTTATTTTTTTTTGGCGATAGAGACTTCGAAATTACCCCTGAACAGCTTGCAGTACCAAGCGACATCGCATCCAGAGATATAAACTGAGATCCAATCCAATCCAATCTAATGCATATGGATTTTTGATTGATCTTCCCGCCAGTATACGTTAGGGGTTAACCCGAGCCTGCCATGTCTTGCTGCAGCCCCTCAGTCCGTGCTTATACGTTATCACACGTAGAACCTAGTGTGCCTTAATTATACCTTACAGTGAGTGTGGAATACCAACCAATCTGACACGTTGTCATACGAAGAAACACACTCTTATGGGATGTCTTGTCGCAGGCAACCAATATCGGTCATGAAACGGGTTGTCGATAACGTGTAAGACAAGCTTATCATTACATCGAATGGTTCATATCACCCAACCTACCAACAACACCCAAATACCATCATTCTAGTAACTGTGTGTCAATTCTCCAAGTCCAGAAACATTTTGCAGAGCCGCCGATCTGCCGGGGTGAAACTCGCTTGTACCTTGTCTGAACTGTATGATTTGCTCCATGCCTTATCATCACACTGACAAGACCTGTTTTTCCTTCTCTTCATCCCATCCTCTGTCTGATTACAAATTTCTGCAGGTGAAATGCACCTTGTTCTTGGTGTCGACACAAAGTCAAATATGGCATCATGCTCAAGCTGTTTGAAATAGAAAGTAAATTTCAAACCACCGTAACCGGCCAAAATTTTTACCAGCCTAATTATTTACCAGTTTCGGTACGTTGGCTCGGCAAGGGGTTTCAATACGGTCTTCCTTCCTTCATACCTTCCTTTCCAGCTCTTTTATATAGCACCCTGAGCTTCAATTGTTCATGTATCGCTGATCTAATTTTGCAGCATGGCGACAGTCTAAATTTACTGTTTGTCTTCCCGAAGTACCCCCCTTGCCTATTTTCCCAGGATCACCTGAGAAAAATTTAAGCCCTTCTTTTTCACTCTTTCCTGCCTTTTCCCTGCCTGTCAGCCCGCTTTATCACTGTCAAATTTTTCTTCGACATACCATGTTGAATGCAATCGCTTTGGCTACCAAGTCCTCTCTAAGGGCCTCCCCACACCACGCAAAAGCTTTCTTCTCTTCTTCTACGAGATCTCTTGGTAAATGTCGTGGGGTGATGCATACCGCTGGGGTTTTACCCGTCCTAATATGGTGCTTATACACTTTTTATAGCCAGGAACAAGGTCCTGACCATTGAATCCATGAATGATGCTGTCAAAAATGTCGAATATGCTGTAAGAGGCGAATTGGCTCTCAAAGCTGAAAGTTTGCGAGTGGTAAGTTCGGGAAACCAAGTGTTACGACGGGAATCAACACGAAAGCGATAAGGTAAAAAAAAAATTCCAACCATTAACGCCTTAACGGTTTTTTTGTTGCAGGATTTGGCTCAGAAAAAACCTCTTCCTTTCAAGCGCGTCATCGGATGTAACATTGGAAATCCACAGCAGTTGTATCAAAAGCCCATTACCTTTTTCCGCCAAGTCGTCTCGTTGTGTGAAAATCCAGATTTGTTGGTCCCAAAGAACCGCGAGGCTTTGCTCAAACTTTATCCCATGGATGCGATTCTGAGAGCTGAAATGTTGCTCAGGGATGTCATTAGTGTCGGTGCCTATTCGCATTCCAAGGGTGTCCCATCTATTCGCAGAAACGTTGCCAAGTTCATTGAAAAGCGAGATGGTGTTCCTGCCAACCCTGAACATATCTTTTTGACCCAAGGTGCATCTTCTGGCGTTCAAACTATTCTGCAAGTCATCACCAAAAACCATCATACTGGCATTATGATTCCCATCCCCCAATATCCCCTCTACTCTGCCACTCTGTCCTTGTTCGATGCCACTCCTGTGCCATATTACCTCGATGAAAGCCATCAGTGGGCACTTAACATGGATGACATGGAAGCCTCTGTTAAGGAGGCCAGAAGCAAGGGTACAGATGTGCGTGCCTTGTGCATTATTAATCCAGGAAACCCCACAGGACAGTGCCTTTCTGAAGAAAACATACGACAAGTGATTGATTTCTGCCATCGCGAGCGTATTATACTTCTTGCTGATGAAGTTTACCAAACCAATATCTACCAACCGGACAGAAAGCCTTTCCACAGTTTCAAGAAGATCCTTCATCAAATGGGCGAGGAGTACAAGGACGTTGAGCTGGTGTCTTTCCATTCTATCTCCAAGGGTATGGTCGGCGAATGCGGAAGACGAGGTGGCTACTTTGAAATGGTTGGTATTGACGAAGACGTCATTGACCAAATTTATAAGCTGGTGTCGGCCAACTTGTGTCCCAATGTGCAAGGTCAAATTCTTGTCGACTTGATGGCCAACCCACCACAGGAAGGGGATGAATCCTACCCACAGTACCAAGAAGAAGTAGGCGCTATTTATGAATCCCTTAAGCGCAGAGCTGTTAAACTTGCCACCTGCTTCAATGGCATGGAGGGAGTCACCTGCAATGAAGCCGAGGGTGCTATGTATGTCTTCCCCAAAATCAGCTTACCACAGAAGGCCATCGAAGCTGCCAAAAAAGCCGGAAAGGAGCCTGATAACTTTTACTGTCTCGAGATGCTGGACGCCACGGGTGTGTGTGTAGTGAATGGTAAGTAAAAAGTGTTTCGAGGGAGGAAGAAAATGAGAAGGTTGGTTGGTTTACATAGGAGGTCTAATGTTGGTTTACCCTTTGTGTAGGCTCTGGTTTCGGACAAGCGCCAAACACATGGCACTTGCGATCGACTTTCTTGCCGGAAGAACATCTGTTTGATGAATTTTGCGCCAAGTTGGAAAAGTTCCATGCCCAGTTTTTGGCAAAGTACAAAGATTAACTTATAGGAACGGAGCACTGTAATTATTAGCGACGACAAATGTGTTTGCATTTTTTATTGCTACATCGATTTATAATTTTTTTTTTTTATACATCTTTTCTTCTCTCGCCGGTACACACGCTCCAGTGTTGGTTTTCTCTTGACTTTCTATTCCCCTCCCTACTGTTATCTGTCCATTATACACCCACTTTCACGTCTTATAGAAAAAAAGTAACCAATATCTAGGAATTAGAGAACCGCCCAGTGACATTGCATTATTTTTCTTTGCGGAAGTTGCTTTCAATGTTTGAGATGCCCACTGGCTCACCAGCCTAGAAAAGAGAATCCAAGTTAGTATGGGATGATTCGTTGTGGCATAAAAAGACCTCTAAGGGGTTGATAATCCACCATCACGAAACGTACCTTTTCATCATAATCGGCCCAGTCACCTTCAGTGAGATCGATATCATCAAACTTGGTTCCTGACTCGGCTCCCAATGCAGTCCAACCAGCCTAAACAACCGAAATACAGAATGAGTTGATGTGGTGTGATGAAGAATGCCAGCATTGATGCGATATTTACCCTGGGATCGAATCCAACAGGCTCTAAGCCTCTGCAGTCCAAAACGGCCATCTTGACAAACTTGTTGACTTGCTCAATTTCGTATGAGCCGAAAGGTCCACTGAAAGCTATTGATCTCGGTGTTGGTTATACAGGCCAAAACATACCACAGTGATGAACAGGTTTGAACTTACAAGCTGACGCTTCTCTTCGGCAGAATTTGCACTTCATCACGAGGTTGGCAGTTGCCTTGGATCCACTCACGTCAAACTCGTCCTAACAAATAATGGGCTGAGTGAGCGGAAGAAAGGTAGGCACGCGAATAAGCTGCTACTTACCTGGGCATTCATGGTAATCCAGTTCTCATCTGTCTCGTGGCAGCTGCTGCATTCAATCTGGAGGCAAATACCGGTCAGTAGGGATCAGTGGGCTAGTGTTTGACTGCCAGGCATTACCTTGAAGTGCCATTCAAAATCCGGAACAGGTTGAAGATCGGTAACGTTCTCGAGTTCGGCCTTGATGTAGACTCCAATTTTCTGCCATGATGCAAAAGGGTTGAGAACGAGGCGCCTTGCCTAAGACTAGCAGTTTCAAAGCAACTCACCACCATAGCTTATATATGAATCTCGTACAGAAAATCTTGGGGCTGTCTCCGAAGCGACAAAAGCAAAATTGACTGATAACGCCGTCACGTCCTCAATAAATTTCGTTTGCCATCCATCACCAATGTTCTATAAAAAATGCGGCTGGTACGCGCCTAGTACTGGATTTTTATAGCACCAGGTTCATTGGCTAGCGTAGCTTAGCCTAATTGTTTATAACATTTTTTCTACAATACCAGAGACCTCGACACCCATAATACTGTCAGTGCTTCCCGAGAAGCTAGGTAAAGTCTCTTTCACATATCATACGCAGGACGTTGCCTAATTTATTAGAATGATGCACATCAATATCAATTTCTTCATCACAGCGCTGATGGTTATTAAAATAGGTTGTTTATACTACATCTCATTACAAGGTAACAACGATCTTCTTTGCTGAAACTCCTTTGCTTAAAAGATCATATCCTGGCTGGATGTGCTCGAGTCCATGGCCAATTACTTGCGGCTCTGGAGCGCAGACATACTGACCAGACTCCAAAGCCTTTGGAAGAAAGTCTCGGAAGATAGCAAGACCAACCTCGTTCTTTTTGATGTCGGTGCCATACACCATTTTGGTACTCACGCCTGTACGTACACTCTTCCACTTGAGAGATGCATTGAAGGCGAGAAAATTGGCGACGAACGGAACAAGCTGTAATGTTGATAACTTTGAAGAATTCGATGCTAGACCAGGTCCACTGACATCGGCTACGAATCTTGAACCTTTGGTTTTGCTCAGAATGTCAAGACAGAGAGAGACTGAACCAGGACCAATGGTCAGTGCACCCGCCAGGTCCTTCTCCTTCAAAGCGGAGATCATATCCTGGATGACAGTTTTCTCATTGTAATCGAACACTTGGCTGGCACCCAGTTTTTTAACCAATTCGAAATTTCTGGGAGATGCTGTGGTAAACACCTCGTAGCCTGCTGCAACAGCCAGTTGAATCGCATTGCAGCCAACACTGGTAGAGCCGCCCCACACGATGAGGGTCTTGCCAGTCGATGGTCGAGCAGGTACAGTGGGAAGTTCCAAACCCAGAAAGTCTTTCAAGAACAGACCGGAAGCTGCAGTAGCCAGACCTAGTGGAAGGACAGCAGCTTCTTCATAGCTTAACTTGGCAGGAATGTGAGCCACCAAGTCAGCAGGTACAACAGTGTAATTTTGGGAAGCGCATTCGGCTGGATTATTGCGATCTCGATCGGTACCAGCAGCAAGAGCCAGGACGCGATCGCCGATCTTAAAACGAGACGCAGCATCGCCACCGACTTCGACAATTTCGCCAGCAAGATCGGTCCCCAAGATGAAAGGGTATTTCAGCCAGGCGAAAATAAGATTGCCCATATTTTGAATTATATAGTCGACGGGATTGATGGCCACTGCATGGTTCTTGACAACGACCTGGTCAGCACTTGGAGGTGTATAGGGTGCAGACTTAACTTCCAATGGGTTGGCCTGTTTGGCTGGTAACCATGCTGCAGTGTTGATAGGAGGCATTTTGGTGAATGATGGCAGGGACAAAGCAATGCACGCATTATAAAGGCATGAAAATCCAATAACGGATAAATGGTATCGCTTCGCCGTGTGTGCATTGGATCTGAACACTCTCAAGGAAACGTGTCAGAGGTTGCGATAAAGCAAAGCTGCCGAATCGAGATCGGACCCTCAAATGATATTTAATTCCTTTAAAAGTGTATCATGGACTCAAGTCGGATCTCAAATAGACACATCCTTGATATACCCTTTTGTTACTGTTTAAATCGAAAGTGCAAGTGCGAGCGGGTTTTGGTTATGATCCCATAGCAAATTTTTCACGAAGCGCAAAGCCAGACACACTTAATTTGTAGCCAGTGCAGGAATTGGTTTAGTTCTTCGGATCATTTATGATACGACTGCGGTAAGATCTGCTGCAGCTGTTAAGTTTGATGCACGCAAGTGCCGTAAGCCACGAGCAGCTTCCATCGTACAATCCTAGCCGTTCCCAAGATGGTGTCTACCCTGAAATTTAAACCCCACATGGAAGTGGTGAGCCCGGTTGTTTGGTAAAAGATAAGCCTAGTGATCGATCGTCGACTCTCCGGGCAACAAAGGACGGCGCTAAGCAGTAATGCTAATGTCCATATACCTTGAACAGCCATCTGTTGCATCGATCAAAACCACTCCCCACTGACATGCCTCAAATTGGTATTTATTACTGAGAACTCATCACTGCAGCACGATCTATTATTTGTAGCTGTAGAAACCACGACCAGACTTCTTGCCTAGCCATCCAGCATCCACATACTTTTGCAACAAGACACTGGGTCGATATTTTGTGTCACCGGTGTTTTCATGGATGACTTTCATGATGGCTAAGCATGTATCGAGACCGATAAAATCAGCCAAAGTCAAAGGACCCATGGGCATGTTCATACCCAGCTTCATGGTGGTATCAATATCCTCTGCAGATGCCCAGCTCTGAAACAGCCCAGACGGTTGGTTAAACTGCATTCGGCCAGCTGCCGACAAGGCAAAATTCAAATATGACTTACATTTTCAAGGAGAAGGACGGCTTCATTGATATAGGGCATGAGCAATCGATTGGCAACAAAGCCAGGCACATCTTGCACGACGGTAGTGGTCTTGCCCATGCTGGTGGCGAGTTCCTTAGTGGTCTGCACGATGTTATCAGTCGTAGCCAAACCAGGGATGATTTCGACCAGCTTCATAACCGGGACAGGGTTCATAAAGTGCATACCAATAACCTAATGCGCAATGGTGGTCAGAGTCAGATTAATTGATGTCGACCTAGTGGTAAAAAATTGTTTTGGCCCGTACCTGATGGGCTCGGGATGTAGCGGCAGCGATTTTTGTAATGCTGATACTGCTGGTGTTGGTAGCCAAAATAGCATCTGGCTTACACTCCTTGTCGAGGTCAGCAAACAAGGCGGTCTTGATAGCCAAGTTTTCAGAAGCAGCTTCAATGACAATGTCGACATCACGTAAATCCTTTAGGGTTTGAGTGGTAGACACCAGATCCTTGGTGCCCTGAGCGTGTTCCGAAGTGATTTTAGACTTTCCCACATCCTTTTCCAATAGCTTGTCTATGAAATCGTCAGCTTAATGTGCATTGAACGCTGTATTTTTTTCTCAATTTGCTTCGCACTTACCCATAAACTTGATACCCTTGTCAATTTGTTCTTTGTTCACATCCATGATCACCACAGGAAGTCGGGCGACGTTAGCAGCCACCATGGCAATACCAAGACCCATTTGTCCGGATCCAATCACACCAACGCGCTTTATTCCATGCTGCAAGATAGACTAAAGTTGAGTGAAGCATTCAAGGTTGAAGACAGCTTAGAATGGCTTACATACCGAGATTGGGGCCGAAGTGTGAAACTTGGCAGCCTGGATGGGCGGACGAGAATGGGTTAGTAGTGTCACGGAATTGGCTTCTAGTGAAAGTACATGACCAACCTTGCTGGCATGGCTGCTCAATAGTCGTGAGGTCCTGGAGAACATTGCAAAGAGTTGGAAGTTGACAAGGCAAGCAAATCTGGCGAGAAGGTATATAGAAATTCACGTGGACGTGGGAAAGTGCCGATTTTATGATGCAAATAAGCATTATTTTTTATTTCTCTGCTCAGGCAGGCAGGCTATGAAACGCTCCAAATGCTTCTCTGGGGAAATCAAGTAGAGTCAAAGCTTTAAGAGATATAATGCATAGTGCAGATTATCTGTACTGTTCAATGATCTGTAAAATGGCCCCTGCTGCAAATGGAGTAGTAATAAATAAGCAGTGGTGGTTGCAGCATAGACAACGTATAGAAAATTACTAAGAATGAATGGGATTCATAGTAAAATAGCAGCAAAACACACTTCATTCAGAAGCTCCGGGGCTGGACAAAAAGTCCTTTTGGCTTGTGCACCTTCGTGGCAACGTGGCTGGCTCTCAAGCTTCAAAATTTCGTTACCATGTGACTTCGCCCCTGCCAGCAAACTCTGGCCACCCAAAAAAAGGATGGAGGAGCCGTCTCCCGAATGCTTCGAGCATCCACGACTGTTCTTTCTTCGTGGTCAACAGCAGCATTTGCAGCACCTCTTTCCGCAACAACAGACCAACTTTTGACCGATAAAATGGATAGAAAACTTGTTTTACCCAGATTACTCCGTGACCCTGCCGTCGCCCTCATTGGCGACAAATGCTATACATCGCTGATTGAGAACCTCCAACTCTTCCATGACATTGATTGTTTGAAGTATGCTATCTCCAAGGGTCTTGGATTCGGCATTGTGCTTGGTGGAAGTATCGTCAAGATCCCTCAGATCATCACCATTCTTTCTAGTGGATCGGCTCAGGGTCTTTCCCTCGCATCCTACTATTTGGAAACGTTCAGTTGCGCCATTAGTTTGGCCTACAATTTCCGACAAGGTAACCCGTTCAGCACCTTTGGCGAGACGTTCTTCTTGACTGTTCAGAACGTCATTATCACCTTGATGATCCTCTACTATGCTGGTCAAAAGTCTTTGTTGGCCGCCTCCGCCGTTGGTTTCTTCCTCGTGTTTCAGGCCCTCAGCTCGCAAACACTGGTGCCTAGCAACGTCATGTCCATCCTCTATGCTGCAACTATCCCATTGACATTATCCTCAAAGATTCCACAAATCTATACCAACTTTAAGAATAGCTCCACTGGTCAGCTTTCCATCTTTGCAGTGTTCAATTATTTCTTGGGCTCCACTGCACGCGTCTTCACTACCATGACCGAATTGAACGATCCTCTGATGCTGGCTGGAAACGTGCTTGCTGCTACTTTCAACGGTATTCTCGCTATTCAAGTCATCGTCTACTGGGGCAAGAAATCCGAGCGCGTATCTGCAAAGCCAGGAAAGGCAGATTAATTTGGATGGTTGGCCCATCTTTTGGGAAATGATATCTTATCTGATGCTATGTTGCATCCACTTCATCCCTACTGAGCTTTCATGTTTTTTTCTTGTGCAAAAAGTAATATCAATAAATGCTGTAAACCGAATCATCATAGCACAAAAATAAACCTGTAGATGAGTGAGTAGAGCTTTTTCGAATCTGACATGTGCAAAGAGAAATGAATATGCCCCCCCCAATGTCCGTCAATCAGGTACCGATTACCCAGTCTTGCGTAACACTTTCTCAAACGTGGTGCACATTGGCGATTAGAAATTGACCATAATTGTTCAAATCAGGCCGTTGGGACAGAACTTCACTGTGTTATCAGCCACGCTCAATGCTCGGTGCATGTAGCAGACATCTTCCTCACGTACTACGCAACTTTATTCGACGACTTTATCCACCAATTTTATTTTATTTTGCAATTTGCGTACGTGGATGGATGAGGTTCACTGCGTGATAGAATACCTAACTTTTTCAACAATGATTAAATTCGCAAAGATATGGTCTACAGATCCATTCAATCCCAAGATTCTATTTAGATGAATAAGAAATGATAATTATAACACTAGCTTGAATGAATGATACCGTTTGCGTAATTTGTTTCAGTAGTTTCAATGCCTTGGAAAAAAAAGGCTCTTCGGCTTGGGATGCCGATTTCCAGTCATCTACGCAGATTCGAGCGGAACGCGAAAAAATGGACCACCGATTCCAGCTTTGTCATCGATTTCATGTTTCTCAGACGCTTTGGATCCAAGCAGTCCATTTGTTGGGCATCTAAGGAATGTTTGCGTTTAAAAGGTCAGCCAGTCGTGCGGTGTCTGTGTTGAATAGCAGTCGAGCTTTTGCATCAGCTTCTAGCCCGAAATCCCGTTTACGTCCACTCCCCATTGCCCTTGGAGCCACTCTCGCTGGATCTAGCCTCACCGCCTTTTACTTTATGAACACCGTCGACTATCACCCCGTTGCTCTTACCACCGAGGAAGAGCTTTCCCATCGGGAACTCTACTTGAAGGAATTGGAAGAATTGGCTGTAGTCAAGGAATTCCGCGCTCGTAACGATGCCGTTGTCTTTGAAGCCTACGGACACCTGAAGGGCCCTTCCAAATTGCACAACTTGACAGCTTCTGTAAGTTCACGGTGTCTAACCGGTTTTGTACCGCTGAAAAAAAAAAAAATCATTCTCATTCCTTTACTTTACTTTTATAGACGCTGCGCGGTAAGGATAAGGTTGTCGTCCCTCCTCTTGTCTTCTATACCAACGATCGCAAGGAAGTCACCATCATCGTTCACTTGGGTCGATCCTTGTGCGGCCACGATAAGATTGTTCACGGTGGTATGCTTGCCACTTTGCTCGATGAGGCTCTTGCCTGTGTCGCTATCCCCGCCTTGCCCTTCAATATGGGGTTCACCGCTAACCTTAACATTGATTACCGACTTCCCGTCAAGGCTGATCAGTGGGTTGTTTTGCGCGGTAAGCTCAACAACTTGGAAGGACGAAAGGCTTGGGTTGAAGCTTGGATCGAAAGTGTGGATGGACAACAAAAGTTCACCGAAGCCAAATCATTGTACATTGCTCCCAAGGCCCCTTTCTAGATTAATTTATTGTTACAGTTTATACATATAAATAATTAAAGTATTCCAACTCATTCTATTCAATTAGCACATGTGTCTTCACTGCCGTTATGAGTAGAGGACTAGTCGATATGTGCAGGTATATAGTATGTCATCATGGTGGGTTCAGTACGATAATTGCTGGCATGATCCAGAAACGATTCAAAGTGAATAGCAACATGCAATGTGATATGGCGTTCGTCATGGATAGCTGGGAAATGGTTATAAGTAAATGTGGCCCACTCCTGAATTCCTCCCCTGTATACTTTACTTACCGCAAACCACATTTCCAGGGCTTAGGTGGTAGCAATTCAAAAAGTTGACTAGATCTTCTATTGGTATTCGAGCGGATGCAAACATGTCGCGGGATCGATCCGGATACGCCTGCAGAATACCAGGGCCATCCGCTGGAAAAAAGAAATGAACATGTTACTGGATATGTCCACTCATGACGCTCTATCCACGTACCTAAACTTACCGATACTTGGATTCTCTAATTGATTGTACTGTTTCTCCATAGTCACAAGCTCTGTGTCTACCCGCCACCGGAATTCACCAGCCATGTTGGCCGACAATGTTATATAGCGCGTTTGTGATTTGAGGAGGTTAATATCGCCTCGAAGGGATAAGAGATTTGGAAGAAGGATAGCAGCCTATAAAGGGTGATGAGTAATAGCCCTGGGCAATTGTTCGGATACAAGACAATCACCTCTGGCACACGGTTATCGAGGGGTTCGCGAATGGTGGCTCGCGCATTGGTTGGTATTCTTCTGACGGGGATTTCAAAAGTCAACGCTATATCGCGTGCTTGCTGGTTCTACACACCGCAATTTACAGTGAGTTTTCTAAGTCACATAGCAAACGACAAAATGTCAATCATGAATACGCCAGCTTACATCGTTCCCCATGACAAACTCCAGGTACGCTTGGTGTCGAGAATCCCCACTGGCGCTTGGCTTTTTGATCAGCTGTAAACTGACGTTGTGAAATTCTTGAGCTGCTCTCATGGCCTGCGCTAAGTCCTCCAGCCTTAAATCAAGTGGTATTTCGGAGCCTTGTAAAGCGCTGGAGATGCGAAAGCTTGAAAACAAGGTTCCCTGAGGTATGGTCCTAGTGGTGTGAACAGAATGAGCATACGAGATCGCACCTGTCAGCACGCGCGGTATGCAACTTACACCCAAACCTGCATTCCACCAGCTTGTGCTTCCCACTTGACGATCTGCAAAGAATTCGGGCTGAATATCAGCGTCAAGGAGCTGCCCATTCGTTCGAGCGCCTGTGCCAGCTCTGACAGCTTGTCGTCAGAATGGATCGGAAAGTGGGTTTGAATAAAAGGCACCTGACAGGACCACTCACTGTAAAGTCCAAGGGTATTGATGACTTGACATTTCATTCTCATACGCGTGTTTTCTGATTGTCGCGGGCGCGCATGATCAGAGGAATGAGCATTGAACATGGTCGAGACTGAGCGAGCACGGTGTCAAAGGTTTCTCTTTTTTTTTTTTAATTTGGCCAGACAGGATATGCCATCGTTGTGACCGCGACGCGACCAAAATTCCCGCAATTTACACTGATATTCTTCCAGGAAGACAAAGGTACAATCTATTGAGAGGGTGTATTACCTAGTTCACATAGGTAGAAATAAAGATGAGGAGAAAAAAAAAAGTACACTTCTTTGTCTCCACCCCTGATATGTTGAGATGAATGGAGTGGGGAGGAGAGCAGCATGTGGTTTAAAAAAGAGTTTTACATTTACACGAGATAGGCATGGTCAGTAAAACATATCGCCCAGCCTAACAACAAAGAAAAGCAACGTGGAAAAAAAAAATAAAAAATATAAGAAAGCAAAAATAACAAATGGACGGTATGGCGTCTTGAAAGTGTATGTGTTTAGAATGGTGATGATGATGCCAAACGATGGTATGGATCGCCTAGACCCCCACTTTATGCCAATCCCTTGATAGCAGCACGGAAAGCTCTGTTCTTGCGGCATTCGTTGCGTAGGTTATCCGCTCGAGGGCTGTCCCATTCTCCGGCTGTGATGAACATACGCGCATATCTTAGGCACACTTCTTCTCTGAAGCTGTCATACAATTTGCGGTTATAGTTACGCTATGAGAAACAGGTTAATTTAGTACAGCACACTTCAGTGGGCCAAATATGTTTCCAACGTTCAACTCACCTCCTTGGCTCTTTCGCTCTCGGGATAGTAATGGGTTTGGTGAATCAAAAAGTCGTGGGGTAGGACTTCATATTCGATTCCACTGAGGTATATTTCATATAAGCAAGCGGCCTTGTTGGCTCCATATCCGATGAATCGTTCATCACACCAAGGAGATCCTTCCTTCTTGTAGATGACATAGGGTTCGTACGAGAAATTATAGTCGGTGACCAAATAGACCGAGTCTGATTCATACCACTTTGTATAGTTTGTTGAACCGTGGCCTTTCTTCCATCCTCGATGGAACATATCGATCTTGCCTTCTTCAACAATTTCAAGCAAATCATGCTTGGAAGTGGGGAAAGTCTTCCAGTCCAAGCCATCGGGCTGTTCCACGAATTCAAACGCAGGAATAACCAATGCAGTGTTACCAGACCGAAGCTTCTCCATAATGGCGGGGTTTTCACGGATAGATTGTCGGAAGTCGGTACAAATATGAAAATCAACATCTAAATACACAAAGTCCCGGGTTAGTCATGAGCGTCGCTATGGGAGACGATGGTGAGCGCATACCTAACATAACAATGTAGTCGGTTCTAGCAAAGAATTTTGCCACGTTTCTCCACATGTTGAACTGTCTGTCAAACTTGTCCACAATCAAATGCAAATCCACGTATTCCTTCATCAGAGAGTTCGTTCGGTATAATTCATGAAGCTCTGCCAAAATTTCTTCATGCGATTCATCGTCCTGAATATGAATGGCTACTGATATAGGACCTGCGGCATGAAAGTTAGAACCAATCCTCCCTTTTGACAACTCAGCCTACACGTGGGGTTAGATGTCTTACCTTGATAGTGCGTAACAAGTCTGGAAAGAACAGGAAAGCGATCTCGTGTGACCAGAGTTGCGATAGTGATATCTTCGGAATCCAACGGAGTCTTTGCCTTGAAATAATAGGGTATCACTTTAGAAGGTCCCATAGCGTCTGAGAAGACCTTGGACAGCATGAAGTTCTCGGACATATTTTGATCGACGCCTGAGATATATGAGGAACAATTTAATTTTAAGCTTTCATTTTGCATTATTGCCACCCACCCCCAAGCTTTACTAACCTTGTTCATTGACCCAAACAATTTGCTTTTCCAGCCGTGTGTCCTTCTTCGCTTCTATGGGATGTTCGGAAATGGGAGTGGCATCTCTTTGCAGAGATGCAACGTGCACAGTATTGTCATTGGAGGAGGGTGAGTAGGTCGTGTACAGATGGCGCGCGGTGTATATAAGAGATGTAGTGACATAGATGATAAAGATGTACTTGACAGCCTTTGAAAGGGATTGGGAGATCTCTGCTCTCATCTTGGATAAGATTGCTGAAAATAGTGAGGAGAGAAATAGTATGAGCCCGCGTTCACAGTGAAAGCTAGGGTGGACAGGGTTTTTTTTGGGTAAGGAGAGTACGGCTTGCTTGATACGACACCAAGCTGAGAAGGGGTTTCTGTAAGGAAAGGAGAGCCTTCACGTCAACAGCGAGAAATGGTAATAAGAAAGAAAAATAAATTTGCTACAGAGTCATTTGGGCAATATTTTTTTTTTATATATATTAGCTGGTTTTCTCTACAGGTGGTACAAAAAGAAGTGTGCCATGAAATAAAGGTAATCGCCCACTATATTTTTTCAAACAAAGCTATATTGTTCAGTGCGCACTTCAGCCTGGTTCAGAGACTTTGACATAGCATCTATTCAGACGGTGATGAGAAGGCCAAGACCAAGGAATACATCATCCCAACATACACATTCGGGAACTTGAAATCCTTTACCCGTAGCCACTTATCCACTCCTGTTATGCAAAATAGCTGAGAGATGCTCAAAAATTTTCTGGGCTGGCGATTTTGCGCGACCTCAAAAACTATGTCTTGGCAGGTGGAAGTACAAGCGTCGCACAGTCGATGGCCAGGAATATCACAAATCTGTTGCTTGAATGATAGCAGAAGAACGTCACTGATCCAGTCATGCTCCAACTATATGACATTCAGATCAACTCGACACGTACTTGATGTGACTCTGGCCATTCGTTATACTTGTATCGTGTAATAAAAACGCACTGATGTTTTAGCCAGGTTTATGGTCACCGACTGCTTTGCTTGAATCTAATCCATGACTGTGCTGTCAATGATCTGTAGCGAGGAATGGATGAAATGTCAGCTACATGACGGCCGACCACAGGAACCTTGTAGGCATAACCAACGTGTCAAGATCTGATGGCGTCAACTCTCCATAAATGGATGTCAATATTCACACTGTTTTGCATTGAACGGTGCTTGCCGATCAAACAAACGCGGCTCAGCGAGTATTTTTAAATATACGCAAAAAGGACACAATAGACTGCCGACATTAATGGCGTCGTCTGCAATGGAATTAACGGCTCGGAGCTAATGAGCGGAGCTGATGGTATCACCCAATTATCAGAAAAAACGAGAGTTGTTGATGCTGCATCTTTGTTTATATATAAGATCGCTATCAAAAGATGGGGAAAAGAAGCGAGTTGCTTACGGTTCATCGAGCAGAGTCATGCCATTCATCGGCCAAAGACATCAAGATAAAAAAAAAAGGTAATAATAGAAAAAAGGGGAATTCAAACTCTGCCAAACACCGACGGCTAAAAAAAAAATAATCGAAAAAGGGTGTACTGAATGAAAAGAAAATAGCAGCATTTTGTCGCCCTCAAAACAATGACAACGGTGCGTTAAGCGAGTTGCTCATAGTGGCCATACACCAAATCATATCCCTCAAAAGTGTAGAGAATTCGGTCGGTTCTCTTGTAGCCATCGACGTTAGCCAAGGAGTGAACCATCTTGCTGTGACTATGATGGTAATGACCATCATCCTTATGGCCGTTTTCCATGGTCATACCGTCGAATCTATCATCTTCATCATGAATACGAAGTCCGTCACGGTGGATCAATGGACTGGGCTTGTTGTTTCTGGGGTGAGAAGAAAACAAGGTGACAGTGAAGTTGCCTGGTTGGAAGACACTGAGGACTTGACGAATGAGAGATTGAAGAGGGGCTCGAGATTGGCTCTTGGTAATAGCAGACTTGACCAGAGATGATCCGTTGCTGGCAGCCTTTGCTGGGTGAGAAACCTCACAGGGGATATTGGTCTCGAAGGACGCATAAGAGCATTGGGGTTCAGGGGTGACGTGGATGGTGAAATAGGCGCCTTCCCACAACCCATTGGCCGAATAGCCACAGGGTTCAAATAAAAAGGAGTCCAACTTGGCGGTAGGGTAAATGTTGCCTATGCCTGTGGTGTCATCCACCCGCTTTCCGCCCGCGATACCAGTTGGTTCATCGTTCATTTGATAAAACAACTTCATAGCTTCAGGGTTAAGGTCAGTCATGAGGATTTCCACCGTTTGATCCTGCTGTGGATATCCGGAATTGCCAAAGGGAGAGGGATCACTTTCCGTATCCGAGGTAGCCGGGGTCGATGTTCCACTTTCATATCTTTGGTGATTGGGAGTGACAGTTCCAGATTCAACGGTATCATCATCGTCGTTGTTGTTGCTATCATGAGCAAGAACATCATCGGCGGGTGATGTGAGGTACAAATACCAATGGTTCTTTGCATTGGTTCCGATTCTGTAGGCAGATCCATTCTCTAATAGGTGAAAATTGTATTAATATGGATGAAACCTACATCATGGACCCCCCCCCATCTTAAGGTCTTTGATCCAAGACCGGGCCAAGTAACACCCTACAAAGCCTGCCTATTCACACCACGCATTCTCTTCACTTACCAAAGTGAGTGTCTAGATAGCTGACTTCATCATGCCATGAACGGTGAGGGCCGCATTGACGATCAGGGAACATGAAAGATTTGCGAGAGTAGAACACACGCCAAACCTTTTCGAAACCGCAAAGATCTTTGGCCAATTCCAAAATGCGAGGCAGAGCCATCAGCAAGGTGGTTGTGCCGCAAGTCTTGAGGATCAACTTGTGGGGATAAACAAACATGGACGATTCACTGGTGTAGCACAAAATGATATTTTTTTAGTACACATTGTTTCAACCCGCGCAGTGACCCATTAAAAAAAACAAATCTTTCTTACCTGAGCAAGTACGCATCGACATGTTCATTCTTGATGACGTTGAGCACAGTGCACTTCACAATGGCGAGCATATCATCCCAGACATTCTTGGAAATCGTACGCAATCCCATCTCATAGGCATTGTATTTACCGTGTTCACGGCGAATAGGCTCAGGACTGAACCTGCTCGAGTCACCATCCTCACTAAGGTCACTGCTGGATTTGGTGGGGGAGTGCGGAGCTGAATCATCGGAAAGTTCATACTCGGATTCATCATAGTGACCGAGTTTTTGGTGACGAGCCAAATGATAAGGAGAAGGAGAAAACCAGATCTCCAATAGTTTCTCAGGGCCTTCAAAGCAGCCGGCCTGAGCTGAGTAGTTGTCGCCTTGGATAGGTGGAACAGACGGAGGGACAATGTTATCGAACATGTGTTAGAGTGTTGGTGAACAGTGGCTTAGAGCTAAAAAAAATTTAGGTGGAACTTTTTTTGTTGTGGAGTCGGTGGAGGTCGACTGTGGTTGTAGAGAGGGGGGATGGTAAATAGATGCGCAGCGATATCACGTAGATAGTTCGGGTGCTGCCTGAGATCGGATGGGTTTGCGTATATAGTTTTTCTTGGTTTCTTTTTTTTTTTCTATGACGTTTTTCTTTTTTCGTGGTTAGAGCGAGGTCCGCTAATACTTAAGTTGCTTGGGAGTAGAGATGCTATCGCCAAAAGTTGGAGAAGTGGAGCCGGAATGGAAGACTAATCAAAAATCGAACTAGGTTGTTCTTTTGAGAGCCTGATCGCATAGCAGGGTTATAAAGGTCTTGTTCTTAGGTTGATTCTTGTTGTTTAGGAATTCTAGAACAACAAGGCAAGAAGCGGTTTCTCGAGATGGGATGTTAAAAGTGCAAGATTGGATTGGCAAAAGCCATTCGCAGTTGAAGTGCTAGAGGGGATGCTTAAGCCTGTAGGCAAGGCAAAAACGAAGAGGATGAAAGAAGTGGTGGAAGGATTCACACAAAAAAAATTTATCGCTGGGTTTTCACTTTCCCATTTTTTTTTTAGATTTCCGCTTATGTCCGATTGGGCAAATATTCTCAGCTTTCCCAAAAGGTACAGCAATAGAAGAAAAATCTAGTGGTTATTTTATTCGCTTTCTTTAACGATGTTATGATGAACTGGAGGTACCCGAGACACATCCTTTTCGCTAAGAACCTTCTTCTCCAACGGCTCAAACGCCCGGTCGACAATATGTTCCACAACCTCGTCATACATATAAGGGAGAAGCGGCAAAATCGCCAGACCGGTGGCAGTTGGTCCCCATCTGCATATGGCAATTGTATCACATGTGGTCAGTCTTCTCGAATATCGTGTTCTAGCCCGCACGTATAACACTTACGTCTTAATCTTGGTATTTTTCATATTGTTGAATACATGCTTGGCGCTGTATTTGACTGCGGTGTGGATGGTAGCCATGGGCAATAGCATGGAAGCAAAGGTCTGGAAGATACCGCGTTTGAAAGCAGCCACACCGACGACAGCATTGTCCTACGAAGGAGCAGGGAAGAATGAGCATGGCCGTCCTTTGGAATCACCACACACTTCTGTTTTATAATTTACTTACATTGCCAGCCTTGTGAGTCTTGTATCCTTCATAAGCAACATCCAATCCGACATAGGCCCAGCTGATACCATAGGCAGCACGAACCATCAAGGGATGCACAATGGGTCTGAATGCCTCACCAACATCACTGCTGTAAGCCAAGTAACGAGTTGAAGCTCGAATGGCGGTTCGCAAACGAGCACCGTAAGCCAACCAGCGAGCATTGGTGTCAACTGAATCAACTTGTCCGTCTACAATTTCTTCGGTATACGATTTCTGACGTTGAATAGGTGCAGGATTTGGCCCGGGAGCCACAACTTTCTCTTGCTTGCTGTTATCGACGGATCCTGCCATGGTAATGAAGAGAGGGAGAAATTAAAACAAAATGCTACAATTCGACTGCCCAGTCTCGGTGATATCAGGAATCGAGCAAGGTACAGAAAGCAGTCACCAGTTTGAGTCAAATCGAAGGCAGACGGTACTTTGAGACCCGAGAGGAAAAATGCTGAATGTCACCTGACCGGGCTTTGGAGAACAATCATTGGCACGGAACCCAATCCAAATTTCTCTATCGCAAAAAAATCTAACACGGCTGCGTACACAAAATGCGATCATTGGTCAAGAACTGTAACAGGTCAAACATCATTTAATACATGGAGATTTGCAAGAGTCCGAAAATTGACCAAAAAGCTATGGAAGCGAAAGAAAGATTTGTATCAAAGTGTATGGGAAACGAGAAATAGAAATGGGGGAAATGGAAGCTCGGTATCAAGGTGCGGATCACCGAGACCAACGACATCGAAGCAAAAGCCCCAGAGTCATTTTAATTTAACAATGATAATTAAAAAATATCACAAAAGTGTGCGCATTTCTAAATTAGTCCGTGTGGACGATAGTCTTCTAACATGCAAAAACAGATAACTCCTACGCGACGGAAGCATCCAAGGGCTTGCTCGCTTGACAGCATAGCTCATACTTGTGATTACTTGATAATGCCTTTTGTCTTAGTCTGTGGTCACTACTTCAAAAGGCATCCTCGTCTCAAAGTGAATTCAATGGGTTCTTTGTCCATAGCTGCGCTGTATGAGAGAGGCTGTAACATTACCTTCATCACTTGATAGAGTTTACATGTCGAAGCATGGTCGTTCGCAAATGTACCTGTGTGATACGGCAAAGGGAGCACAAGGAAACAGCACGTACTATGAAGTACAACATCGTTCGCATACTCAAATTCACTTTAACAGAGTGAACAAGGCTACTTTCATCGAATCCCACTAAATAATAATAAAGTCTACTGTTCTGTTACGGTCGTCTCTTAGCATTAACATACACAGATTATACATCAAGTCAAATATAGGAATAAAGATATGAGTTTTTTTATTATCTTTTGTCACGTCAGTAAAATTTGTATAGACACATGTAACAGCGCCAGCACGTTGGTGGTGCCGGAGTGGATAATTATGCCATTACAAAATTATTTTTTTCAATTATACAACAGTGAATCGCCAATGAGCCAAAATTAGGCTTGGCACAACGATAACTCGTGCGTCAAGCTTTGATATAGAATATGCCATCATTGTAGCTGATCCTCAATGGTTTCAAATGCAGCTCATGCGTTAGGCATGAGATGAAGTGGTCGTTTTGAGACTCGATTGTGTGATGGAGGAGGAGGTATTACAGAGTTTCGAACCAAAGATGATTGCCGGTTTAGCATATATAAAGTGCTGGGTCGTTGAACTTCGGGATACGGCTCTGCCATGGTAGGAACGGGTGGTGCTTTTTCAGGGGCAACAGCAGATTGTGGACTGATGGCTATACAGCTAGTGAACCAGGATAACATTTTGGAAGAAGTGTGAAAGAATCAAAAAGGCACTTTAAGGACAATGGCAGCGACTCTCCTTTTTATTGTGCTCAAAACCGTACGAGTTAAAAACAAAAATAGAAACACAAAGCCAAGACCCGATCCTCCGAAAACCCCAGCCCAACTGTTTTCAGTTGCTTTGGATGACAAAATTAAAACATCGCAAGGTGTTTAGTGCTGTTCGCAGCAAATCGCAGCTCGTTATCCTTAAAAGATCGAATCTACACGAAAGTAGAAGGTGATGTACATCATCCTTAATGCGATACCCTTTATCTTTTTTGGAAATGAAAACTTGTATCTTTATGAAGATAGTCGTCACCGGCCTATTATTGTATTTGGTATCGGTAGAATCTATTTACTTCAAAAGAACTTTGAACGATGTTTTCCTGATTTAAATAGCAAGCAAAGAACATCAGTGGAAACACGAGATGCTGACATATAATACTTTTATGTTGTTGGGTTTAGTTTCAAGGATTAATCATAGCTACTTGGGATCACCATGTATATGACGTAGTATAACACCGTCTACGGAGGATGCGCGTATGGAAATGCAAAATACAGTCTTTCTCAAAATAATTGGCGCACATCCTCTGATTTGTATACGCAAACTTTAGCAATATTTTTTCAAGGTATCCTTATATGCGAATTCAGGTTTTTATAGAAAATTGAATATACGGACTATGAGCCCTTACATAGTGGGCATATAACATGGAAAACAGTCATATCGCATTTATTGCAGGCGAAAACATGATCTTGTGTGAAGCTGATAACTCTACCTCTACAGAGTCCACCATGCAAAATGAGGAGACTATGATGGAAAAACCAAGTCAACCGATGGATATCGAGGAGGAAGGCGGAAATGACGATGACGTTCCGGTACCGTTGAGAACTCTGATGGATAATGATATGGTGGGACCGGACCACACGCTATCCACAGAATCGGCTTCACCCATAGCAATCGACGAAACTCGACAGAAAGGCACCAATCACGAAAGATAAGAGGGCCATATAGACGACACACTGGACATCAGGTTGAACAATTATTTGATTACGTGATTGAGCAGGGTAAGACTGCCAAGGAGGCTGCGCTCTTGACTGGAATTAACGTTAGGACAGCGCAACACTACATCAGACATACAATGACGAACGACGATTACCGATAAGCGGTAGAAAGCCAGGAGCTGGTCGTAAGCCTAAGTTGACAGACGACCATTCGCAATTTCTGATATGTTATGCCCCGACAGCTATATTGTTGGATATTAGAAGAGTACTCTGTGCGGCGTTTCCAGAAGTATCTATATCAACATCCGCGTTGCATAGACACTTGGTTGAAAAATGTAAGTTGACTCTGGAAAAAATAGCATCTCAACGTATCAATCAGTTAGTGCTTGTTACAGATCTGGACCGATATCAATCATACGCCAACGCTCACTCAAGAAGTCATTACCGATCAGTAGTGGGACGAAGCCATCTCAATACCTATTCAGGCAGTCCCCACTACGTCTGAGGCTTATGGCACAGATATTGAAACTCGTGGACAAGAAGAAGAAGAAGAAGAAGAAGAAGAAAATACATGCTTGGATTGACAATCCGATGAAAGTGACGCTGATGAAGACGAGGAAGACCATGTCCTCACTGAAGCGGAGCAGCGGGTGGCAACAGCTGGAGAGAGGTTAGCAGGCAGCATATAGAAAATAATGCATCGTCGGGTATCATCACGTCACATAGACGATCGTTGGGTTTTCTCCTTCTTGTCACTTCTACACGAGGCAGGAGAAAACATCGACTGAATAGCCGACTACTGAAGGAAAAAAGGTCTATTGCTGCCATCATAAATTACATGAATTGAGCGAGCACTATTGGATTGCCGGCGTTTCCAGTTATTTCCCGAATACAAGATGGTAACCAAATACTTTAAGCTGCATGAAGTCATTTTCAAGCACCTTTGTCGACCGCGAGTTGCTACAGTGTTCGGAGTAGATACCAAAGGCAACATACCCTCAGAACAACAAGGTATATGGGAAGAAGTATTCCACTTTGACAAGATTGGCATCAGGTATGCAGTATACTATTTTATTATAATATATATTGGTGCAAAGTCTTACGAAATATTCTTTCTGTAGCAACATGACAGAACATGTTAGTATTTCCACTGATGGCTATGGCTGTTGTGTGACCATTGGCGGGGGCCGTAGCCCACCAGCTGAACCTGACGAGGATGATGAGAGCAGTGCTGGAGAAGGAACATCAAGTGCCGTTCCTCGAAAACGCAAAAGGAAGCAAAGGAAGAAGCGGCGTAAGAATGAAAAGAAGGAAATTTTCCGCTGGAAATGGTAACGCCAGAAAGTCTTTCTGTTATCCTGGCTGCTACCAGCCTCATCGGTGTGGATCCAGGTTTAATGCGTACACTTCATACTTTAGACTATTGGAAGAACGCCAGACTGATCCTTCTTGTAGGTAACGTAGAATATCAAGGTATTTGGGGTATTCCATTCTTGAGTTTTTCTAAATGATTAATTACTAATGAGTTTTATTTTTGTTGGGTTTGTTGATTTTCTTCTGTTTTGTACTGACTTTTTTCTTTGGCTATGAGTTAACTGCCTTCTATTAGTAGTCCCTTCGGCGCGGGTTGGGGTGCTTCCGGATTTTTACGTCTTTACTAACGGTCGATGTTTTTACACCAGGTAATCGGGTTCTCTTGCGTAGAACCATGGAAGTGCGACGGTCTGTCCACAAATGATTGAAATCTAGCGTCTGCTTGCATGTTGCGCGGCACAGTGTTTACAATTTTTACCTTGAAAATAAATATGTGTTACCCCCTGGTAGCTTCACCAAAATGATACGTGTGCGGCGCAAAGAGTTAAGAAACAAGAGATCCTCTATTCAATCAAAGTAAAGAAGCGGTATTTATAGTCATCTGCGGCGTCTCATGTCCCTCCCCTAAGTGTCGACTTCCTCTCCCGTACGTTGATCCAAAAGAACTTTCTGTCGAAATGCCAACAACTGTTTTTTCGCCTGCCTCGCAGTCAATACGTCAGGGACCATACCAACACGTTCCACCCATGGCTTCATGAAGTCGCCATTCACGGCTCCAGCAAGTCGACTTCCAAAAGGTCCAGCCAGGTGGTAAGTGCCGTTACGGTTGATTCTTGTCACGGTCAATGGATCTATCCACTTAGCTTCGAGCTTGCCCGCATGTACATGGTCGCGCATCAACACTGCATCGCCCAGATTAAAGGTCTTCGAGAACACATCGCGGTCGTATCTCGACTTGACTTTCTCTTTCGCTCGTCCTCTTGAGCTTGGACTGATCGTCACAGCTCTTGCATAGCATGGTCGATCACCTTGATCCTCGAGACAAGTTCTTCGCCAATATCACCTTCGACGTAATCTTGGCGCGGCGCTGGCCATGTAGCTGGAGTGCGGATTTCGTATCCGTACATCAACTTCGCAGGAGTGTGTCCGGAAACATCACTCGGCATAGCCCGGATAACTAACAACGCTTGGTTGACGTAGTTATCCCAGTTACTAGTATCCTCTCGTTGGAGACAGATCTTGGACAATGCCTGCACTAGGGTCTGGTTTAACCTTTCGCACAAACCATTGACTTGAGGACGGTAAGCCGTGGTGGTCAGGTGCTTACACTGCACTGTGTTCAAGAAATCTTTCACAAATCCTGAAGTGAAGTTGGATCCACCGTCGGCGAGCAGGTACTGGGGTAATGTCCATGGGTCCGACGGCATCGAAACCTACCATATAGAGCGATTGATCAGGTGTAGGGATTGGGTGCGCAGGGTTCTGCCTCAGATATCTCCTGCGACTCCTCCGTTGGCAGATTGGACAAGATTGCGCCAATTGCTTCATTCTTTCATACATTCTTGGAGCTATGTACTGAAGCCTAGCTTTACGCCAACTGTTCTTGATTCCTAAAAGGCCGTCCTGGTGAACACCGTCTAAGATTTCTTCCACGTTTCCCTCAAGCAACATCTTCGGTCCTAGTCCTTCTTCTATCCTTAGGTATAAGTAGCCATCTTTCTCTTCATATTTCTGCGACATCTGATGCAACTTGGTGCGCCACTGGGGCGTGCATCCTTCAGGTAGATATGCTTTCGAAAGGAAAGAACAAGGCGTCCGAGAGCGCTCTCAAACCGCTGGTTCAGTTGTCAACTTTACGTCGCGACCATTATGATGAATGGGTCACCTATGTTCACCAGTACATGCTGAGACGCCGCATAATATTTATGTCAGTGACTTCCCCTCTTACGCGGAGTTCAAGATCACTCATAGTCTAATTGACTATAAATACCGCTTCTTTACTTTGATTGAATAGAGGATCTCTTGTTTCTTAACTCTTTGCGCCGCACACGTATCAGAAGTACTTCATTCATGGTCAAAACTACCTTTCTATTGCAGATGGCGGCGCAGTAGACAGATAAGGATTGAGAGCGCTATGGCTGGCATAAAAACGCAAATTCTTAGCTCACACTCAAGACTTCCACCAATAAAACCTGTGGCAGCAACTGGTCCAGCAATTGAAAGACCAATCTATCAAGAACAAGATGTACCAAAGGTCTTTGCATGGGGCAGCGGCAACGTCGGCAACAGGAAAGGATCCCCTCCCATGCCAAACAAAGGCTTGTCTAAGTACGTGGCTCAATTTTGTCATGTTGTCAAGGTGCCAGAATTTAGAACTAGTATCACCTGCCCCTGCGACAATCGCACCGTTGAACACCATGTCTCAAGGCATTCTATGGTTTGTGAGCACTTCAAGCGCAAGAAGTGGTAACTTTGAATATCTACACCCTTTCCGAAATGTCCAGATTTGCGAGAAGAGTTGAATCTCCGCGTTATAAGCAAGATTATTCGAGCAGTGCGAGAAACGTGAAAGTCTAAACCAAACACAACAAATTTAAGCATATAATCTCTACAACAGATTAGGACCCCCACTGCGCTGAGCGATACGCAAACAGTTCCCTTCGCAATTATGAGCTTCCGTGGACCCAGTATCTGCCAACGTCGAATTTTCGATCATCTACCGTTATGGCAATAAAGATGTGATGGCTGCATTCAACCTGCGCCGCATCGTTCATCACTACGCAACAACTGGTGCTCGTCCAGCGTGGAACTTGCCAGATAGGCACAGGGTGCTATGAAATCCCCATGCGTTCGTAACGAACGATACTCGAAAGAGGCAAGTAAAAAGTATCTAAAGTATCTAACGCAATATCCAACGCAAAATGATCATTCTATCTAACGCAAATTATCATTTCATCTTCCGTAAACAGTCCTTCAGAATGCGATATCCCGAGCCTTTGAAAACAAACTAAGGGAATCTATGTTTGGTGTGGCAAAACAATTTGCTCTAAAGAAATCAGGAACGAAGAATCAGGAGAAGTTATACGAAAAACTGTCCAAGCTGAAATAAGAACTACTTTCCAGTCGTCGGATATGGCACGGATTCTTCAATGAAGTTGATTTGGATAGAGGTTTTACGGATGGTGCTTCATATGCAACAGTCGGTCCAAAACATAGTGTTATTAATTAGTGGAATTTGTAGTCAAACAATAAATCCTATTTCAAGGACGATTTGGCTGGGCAATGACTGTGTAAGCCTTACAGATGGTGGCGGGATCCATCGCAAAACATATCTTTTTGGGCCGGCTGGGCACGGAGGCTTTGCCATCCAACATATGGTTACAAAAAAATGTTTTATGATGCTACGTTGTCACTTTGTCAGGGGTATAGGTACATTTTTCATGGTTGATTACAAGAGATAATTTACAATTCTATTAGGTGACATCTGTCTCATTTCGGAGCAAGTCTGAGATAAATGAACGGTTTAGAATAAGAACAATTCAAGGAAAGCAAAGAAAAGGAAAGAAAAGTCTCACCTGACCAAACACTAGTGTTGAAGTTGTCTACCAACATGTCAGCTTCACTATCATGAGAATATGAACTGCCTTCTTGGCTTGCTATATAGGATGCGGGTGATGACGGTGTGAGTGGCCCATCATGGCGAACCGATGGGCTATGCATACCAGCGTTTTCACTATAGGGACTGCCTGCGGTGGTCGTTGACCAATGGAAATTTGGGGATAGTGGCGCGTTATCGTACGATCCACTGCCAGGGGAAACTGGGTAGGGTGAAAGAGATGCCGAGTCTCCATAACTGGTTTGGTTATCAAGCATGTCGCTGTTGATAACAATCTTGGGGATGATGGGTTTCTCGACGGAGGCTTGTGCAAGTAGTTTGGATACCTCATTCGGGAAGTTGCTATCGTTAGGCTGAAGGATACTGAGACGTCGAATTTCCTCTTCGTTGGCCTTTGCCCAAAGTTTACGAAGATATCGTTTCCTTTCTGCTAAGGTCAAGAAATATCCTCTCACTTTTTCAATCGCGTAGTTTCTCTCAATTTTCTCTAACTTTTCGAGCCGGTCGAGTAGTCGATCAAGTCTACAAGCAAAGATTGTCAACAAATGTATTTTCACGGCACTTACTATCACCGGATATACTCACGTTAGAAACTCTTGCGGATCAATGAAACGATACGCCATGACTAGCAATGCGCTGTCGAACGATATTCCTTTCGAAGTTTGTGTCCATAAAAGCTCCTGTAAGGAAGTTTAGCTACTTTTGTACACTGTAGCTTTGCAGAGTGGTTGGTTAAATCTTACGGTGTATAGCAAATTGTACTGTTTGCGCCTGCGTTCTGTTGCCTTCAAGTCCAAAAGAGAAAGTCTAGCATTGACTTCATCGTAGCGGTAGCGAAGTTCCATCAGTTCTGGATTAGTATATAGTGATGTAGCTTTCTCATCACCAATGTCGTCGAATTCTTTCTTTGCCAGGGCCTGAAGGTCTTGCAAGCTAAAGCCTTCAGAATAAATACGCAAATCAAAGCGTCCGTGCAAGTGCTAAAATAAATAGAAGTCAGTATGAGGCGCTAGAGATGTTAGTGGCAGTTCAAAGCACACATACTCGAAACAATGCGGCTATCTTGGTTTTCGATATATAGCCTGTTCCTTTGGGATCGACCTCAGCCCACGCTTGCTTGAACCTAAAACGAGTGTCAGAAGAGGGTACGAAAAAAATAGCTGCTTTAAAGAGATAGGTCACATACTTCTGAAGATCAGTTTTCGTAATCAGCGTAAACCGAGCTGTGTGTTCGTATGCATATTGGAAGTTGCTTATGATGACCTGTTGCTGTCATTAGTACCATGTATGAGAAATCATATTCGTCAATTCAGTATACATACCACAGTGAACAAATTGAGAAAAATGTGCGTGCAGATAATGTAAAAGACAATAAATAGAAGGTATGCCCATGCTGGGCTACCACAATCACTGTCCAAAAAGTCCGCAGAGTCCGCTGATACGCAGTTAGGTGCCGATACAGTGAAATCGTGCATCAAGAAATCCTGTCATTTTGAAGGTCAGTATTGGGTGCTGCAGAAAGGGTTGCGTTTATTAGAGATGCTGTAAATGCTTACCCAATTTTCACCAGTTGTCATGCGGACCAGTGTAAGTAGCGAGTTGCCATACGATCTAAAGTTGGCATGGTCGGTTCCATATGGCCCGTACTTGGTCAGTCCAAAGAACTCCATAAACAGCATAGCAAATAAACACATCACCATCATGAAGATGGCAGAAACGTTCAAAATCGACGGCAAAGAAGCTTGCACTGCATGGAACAAGGTCTGTAACGATGAAAATCCTTGTCCCAGTCTCATCGATACTAAAACAAGCAAGTATTGTTCCAATCGCTGGGTCCAAAGCTATCAAATTCGTGTTAGGTCAAGCGCACTTGGATTTTCTCTATGATTTCTATCACAAAACCTACATTTTCCAACGTGAAGCGTAGAATGCACATTGTAATCGTACAGATCACAATGACACAATCATATCTGTTCCATTTGTTTTGAATCCACTAGAATATATGATAAGCGTATAGTCCTTGAAAGGGTACATGTGTTTGAATATTTACCTTTCTCCACCCTAATCCGATTAGCTTGATCAACACTTCGCACAAATAGCAGAAGATGAATGCAACATAGAGATAGTCTAGATTTCAAGAGAGTTAATGGTTGCCTCTCAGCAGTGGTTCAAGCTATTTCAGATTTACCTTGGACTTGACTCAAGATCACAGGCTCGTCTTGGTACTCGGTACAGATAACGACTATGAAACCCAATTAGAAATTGCTTTCGCTCTCCCATGTTTTTTTTGTGCCATATAGAACTTACCAATATTAAGCATGACAATGGCCACCATAATCTTGTGGAAAAGACCCTGCTTATTGATGACAAGGTCGTAACAAAAGCTTCGTATAGGGTTTGTTGGGCGTACTGGCTTGCGAGTAGGTTTGACTTGAGCCAACTGTCTTCGAAGATCCAAGTACTGGCGCTGGGGAATAGTCAGCGTAGAAATACCATTTCTTTGCTTAAAGTTCTCCAGAATAACCTATATACAGAAAATGGATGTTTCAGTTATAAAGCCGCATTTTTGTAGGAACAGGGTACGAAAGTCAATACTTACACCAACAAAGAGTTGGACAGTGCCATGAGCCGCGACCATAAAGATCACGAAGTATAAACTATGGTACACAGTGCTTGCAGTCCAATCAAATACAGGTTGTACATCAGCCTCGGTTGGTGTGCTCATTGCGCTAAACAGCGTCAAAATCTAGGATGATAACATGTTAGTACATCGATATCGCTCTTGTAAAAGCGTTGGCCTCACTTACCCAGCCTTCAGTAGAAGTCAAATCGAACAAATGAAGTAGTGCACTGGGAAAAGTATCGAAATCGTATCCATACGGATTTGCCCACACACGAGGTATAAGTATGCTCGGAGAGTTCACATCGTCACCTATGGGATTTAGAAATTCCGCATTGCACTCCGATAATCCACCAACACTATTGTCATTGCAAAGGAAGAACCTTCCTCCAAAGATGTTGACAGCGTAGATACAAAACGGAACCAGCACTAACATGGTCAGAATGAGGGCGTCTACCATGAGAGGGAAACCGTGAAGCAGATCAGCAAAGATGTGTCTGACACCGGGAAAATAGCGGATCAAGCGAAGGATACGGAAACTTCGGACGGTACGAAGGGTTCTTGGGACTTGGGAAGCTCCACCGAACACAGTTGCGACAGTGAGAATGACTACGCAGAAGTCCAGTTGATTCCAGGGATCTCGAAGGTACGAATCCGGAACCATAACAAACCCATCGGCGATAATTCTGATAATGATTTCCAGTACAAAGATGGCGGTCAGGGTATAGTCGATGGCGTCATACGCAGAGGGCGAAATGATGTACTGTTGCAATTTCCTGGCCGCCGGTTCGTCTAGAACGACGATGAAGATACTGGCTAGGACGCATGCCATAATGAACCAATTGAAAAGCGATTTTCTTTCTGCTTCATTACCAGAGCTTGATCCGACCAATTGTTTGCACCACCGTCGAAATCTATTGTTAGGCGAAAAGAAGAACAAGGATGGGAGGGTTGGTATATTGTCTTGCTTTGCGCTACGATTCTCTTCAGCTACAACCAGTTCATAGTCGTCAGTTGGCTCGTCTAGAAATTGACTGTTATGCGCAAGATTAGCAAAAGCACTAGAGTAGATAAGTTCATATCTCACTTTACTTACTCTTCCATCTGGCTATATGGATTCTGCGCTGGCGCAAAAAAGTATTCATTGACTTTTTTAGAAATCCAGTTTGAAGGCAATTTCTTCGCATTTTTCATGTCTTTGGTAGCATCCTTGTTTGGAAAGAGGATATCTTGGAACATGGATTTTTGAACGTTCAAATGAAAGTCGCGGGGAAGGTTATCCACGTTAAGTTGTCGCTTCAAGCGATTTTGTTGCAGTGGCTCAAGAATCCTAAAACCAAAACATATTGAGATCTACTTTCTAGTGGTAAGTACAATGTCAGTGATATACATACTTGTCAAGGATTCCTTTTCTAATTTCTGATTCTGGTGGCCTGTGCCGTCTGAAGTAGCTTTTGATTTGTGCTACTCTAATCTTGTCTTCATCGAGTTCAAAATTCTCGAGAATCACAGCAACGAACAAGTTGAGAATAATGTCTGTTCCAATTTCTGCTCGTTAGTATCGTAGCTGTGATGGGCAGCATAGATGGCGCCATATAGGTCAAATATTCAAAACTTACAGTGAGAGAAGCAATATAGGGCGACCGTGAACAAGGCTGCGTATATAGCAGACGCTTCGTATTGACTTTCCATAGCATTATATAGCACATCCTAGAGGATGAAAAGTTAATGTTTGTGACACGATTGAAAAGATATGTGACAGGCACCGATCTAAACAAATAGTTACTTACTGTCCAGTTCTCGCTTGTGAATAACTGCAATATTTGATTGACACATTAGTAAAAGGCGAAGTCAGGCACTGCTTGTAATGGTGTTTAAAAAGAAAAACATACATCAAAAAGACTCAAAAACGCCTGCAAAAAGGTATCAAAGCGCAGTTCGGTTTCGTCATAATCCATGTATCCAAAGTCTCCACCAAACAGCTGCATAGATATAGGTGCAAACAGAGCAGTAGACCACAATAGAAAGAGTCCAACATTAATGACTCCTTCACCTGATCCAATAGCCGATGACAATAGTCGTCTAACACGGGGTAGGCATAATATCAATCGATAAAATCGTAAACATTGAAATATCGTGAGGTACTTGTATGCTGGTGATCCTTGTATCATGGGTAACTGGATGATGCACGTAGCAACAACAAGGAATAAGTCGAAACGGTTACGTCCTGACATCCAGAATTGCACCCAGGTTCGCGAACCCAGTAGACGAAGAAAGATTTCAATAGCGAATATAAAGCTGAATATAATTTCAGCCGTATCTAAAACGCAGGAATTAGCGATTGTTCGAGACGGTTTATCTTGCCATGGTTACATACCGATAGCTTCCAATGTATAGTCAGACGCATATATAGATCGACAAGCCATGATGACCAAATTGCAGAGTACCAAAAGTCCACCAAAATAAGTGAATTTCCAATTGTTCACAATGGAAGAAAGATACTGCTTTGCAACGGCGGTATTGCGTAGCCGAGAAAGATCGGCCTGACCATATGTCCAGAAACTATCGTCGACCTGATCAGCTGGTAGTAGTATGGGATGCGCTATCTTCTTTGCTGTGAATGCCGACATTCTGCTTTCAGATCTGACTTGGGCGAAGGACGTGGTAATAACAGCTATAACCCAGAATTGTACATTAGCAGTTGGGCCTCACAGTCAAACTTGCTGGTTTGATTCACTCACCGATAAACAACGGAATCATAATAAAACTAAGGATATAAACAGCAAAAGTGAAAAATGCCGCCGCTGTTGTGGATTCGCCATCCTGTGCATCGTACATCATATCCGTCCAGCCTTCCAATGACATGACCGTAAACAAATTAAGCAAAGAGAAATAGAGGTTGTCCATATTGAGGAAACCATAGTTCGGATTGGTTCCAGCAACTTGACGGCACACCAAGCCAGTAGGGCATATATATCCATCCGGTCGAGGGTAATCGTATACATCTAACTCTTGTATGTAAATACCAATTAAATTTGGGCCGTCGTAGTAACCGGAGCACATTCGAGCAGGTTCAGCCAAGATCGCTAATGAAATAGGAAATAATGCTTAGTTACAACTGATGGACAGTAGGCTGGAGGGGTACGTTATTCGGTGCAGAAAATACTCACCATTGCCATCCACATCAATTTGATAGCATGCTCTCATGAAGGCACCTTTATAAGTCATCACACCAATGAGAGCAAAAACCAACATGAAGAAGAAGACGAAACCAAACACATTGAACAAAAGCTGTAAGCTTGCTTCCAGCGATTGCATAATGACCTATGAACACAATAGACATTCAATATATGACAGTACGGCGGTGCGTCCTATAATTCTCGTTGTACTTACAGCTGTACCCGGAATGATTCCGACCAAACGAAGCGGACGTGCTGCACCTACTCCTTTGAACAGTGATATGTCATTGTAGTCTATCTTCATTAAGGCCAGATCGATCCAGTAGCACACGATGGAAATGAGATCCAACCAATTACCAAAATTGGTCAAATACGGTCGATGCTTCAGCATTGCCGTAGGTTCATGCTTTGACCCGCCTAAGTCTCCTGTGGGCAATGGGCTGAACATATTACTTGGTAAAGACGTTGGTGTAATCGGGGAAAGTTGATTGTTGGAGTTCTTAGATGACCGGGTTCCGTCCGCTTCCTTTGGTCTAACAAATCCAAAAGTAAAGAAAGTAAGGCATTTCCCTAGTACACTGGCCGGCAGTGATGAACCAAGTGGTATCGTTAAATGCTTTTGTTGTGCGTTATTCGATAGAGTAATCGAGTGAGGAAGAATCAATCCATATACAATGATCTTGGCCATTACTTCCAAACTTTAGTCGGAGGTGATACGGTGGTTAGAAAGAAGATATCAATGGATGCTCAGTCCTTTTAAACTACGTACCTATATACACATTGAATGGCAAGAAGAACATAATGGATATTGGTTCCTCCAAATGAGGTTTTGTCGCTGTTGGTATAAATTGGGGTGGATGCTAATAAGACCCACTGCAGAAAAATTAGAAGGAACACGAAGACTTCGACGTATCTAATAAAAAAAAAAAACACAAAGGGTTGGTCAGTAATGATCATACACTTTCCCATCATGTGCTTGGAGAGTCCACATCAAGTACATACTGCGATCTTAGAAGCTGCCACAAAAAAAGTCGCAGTCGGTTTTGTGTCGAAAAAATGAATAAGGATGTGCCTTCAAGAGGCGAAGGCGTGGGGGTTTGTTTGACTTCCTCTACTTCAACTATATCTGCCTTTTCTGAAAGTGTAGGGAGAGGTTCAGCATTTTTGAAAACATTGTAATTTGGATAATCTTGAATGCTGGGTGACTTTGGATTAGATAGTGAAGCAACCGGTGTCAAGCCATGGTTGAAAATCGAACTATTATCGACGGACGATCGACTGTGTCTAACGCTTGAGGTCTTTGCGTTTGTGTTGATACTGCTTGCATCTGTTGGTTTGACAGAAGGACTGTCCTTCTTGTTGCTATATTGCTGCGCATAATAAGCATCGTCTCCTGTTAAAAGCAGCCAATCCGTAGATGTCCCAAATAGTTTGTTTTGAGCTATAAATGCAAGAGTCGCCCGTGTCTCGCAACTTGTGGAGGTAACGACTCGATTGGCTATGCTGGTCAATATTTTCCAACCATAAAAAGATGATGTCGTTGCACTTTGTTGTCTGGGTCGTATATAGGGTGCTCTGTCACCTCTGGACTGAAACCAGCCCTCTGCTGAGAGATGGCGATGGTAATCTTCTCGATGAGTGTAGTAATGTGTGGTCGGATCGAACGCTTCGGCTGATAAGTTGTCATCTGCAACAGAAGACCCACTGTGTGCACTTTTGCTAGACATCAAGGAACTCCATCGATTGACATTGATAGACGATCCAGATTGAGAACTATTGCGTATCGAGGAATCGTGTGCAGGGTACCGGTATATATTCTCAAACATAAAGTTGGAGACTTGGGGAGAGGTTGGAGTCCTCAAAGAAAGATGCGTAGCGTCTTGTGGTGATGGGATGGTCAGGGAACCACCTGCACTAGCTGGTTCCGATGCAGAATTTGCGGAAGAGCTTCGGCTATGATGTTGATAATTCGCCCGTTTTTGCCATTCTCTAATATCCAGATGATTGCCTTGTTCTTGCTTTCTATTTCGGGGGTCGACTCGGTCCAAGGTCCTATCTAACTTGTCCTTCTTCTGAAGTATGTCTCGGGTTAGCGGCAAAGGTGAGATAGGTGAGCTGGTTGGGCGAATAGGTGATCTTGGCGGGCTCAAGGAGTTTTCAGTTTTGACCGCTGAATTGGGTGTCAAGTTGAGTGAGTTGTTGGTGTGTTCCTGAGACGGATCATCTGGAGGTTCGGAATATGTGATCTGGGGTATAGGATGAGGAATGAGGATTTGCAGCCGAGGGAGGGAAGGGCGTTCAGACCGTCGTCTGCTTCCTTTTCTCCCTCCAGGATTATCGGGCTCTATAGGTTGCATCTACGTGTAGCCTCTTCCTCGGAATGCGATTAATGTTGCATGCACTTATTTTTTTTTCTATTTCCCCTTGAGGCTGGCTGGAGCAAGATCCAATCAATTTATTGGTGCCGACCATCTTGTTTCACTGACAAAAATTGCAATCTGTTTCTCTTCATCGGAGTTGCTGTAGTCGTGGCAAGCTGAAACTGCGTCTCAGCTAAAGCGTCATTCCCCCATCCGCTGCTTTGATCAAACTGGCTGAATAACAATGAGATTAGCATTGTATGGTGGAGTCTCAACTCTGCTGGCCACTGCTGTCATTGTGGAAGCATTTCGGCAGCGTTCAAATTTCTATACTGCCTGCATTTACCTGGCGAAATCAAGTGCATGCATGCTGGTACGTTTTATCGGGATAACTATATAGATTCAGCTCTCAGTTTTATAAAATTGTCTATCTTTCTCTAGATCATACTCAATGCTGGTATTTTCATATCAATCATGCTGGGACGACTCCTGCAAGCCGTCTTCTTTGGCCAGCTACGACCAATTGAAGTCGAAGTAAGTGTCAGTGAGGCAACTGCATGAACCATGGATTTCATAATATAACATGTGTTACTTTTAGCACCTTTACGAAAAGTCATGGTACGCTGTGACAGAAACCTGTCTAGCCATGACTATATTTCGAGACGAATTTGATATACAGTTTGTCATTGTATTCACAACCTTGCTCTTCCTTAAGATTTTTCATTGGCTATGTCAAGATCGAGTTGAATATGCAAGTATCCTACGTAAATTTTATTCAGTTTGATTCAAAGCTAATTCGAAATGCTGTTACAGATGGAGCAGACACCCGCTGTACCTGCTAATTTCCATGCTCGCATGATCTCTCTCATGTCGGCATTGTTAGTAATCGACTGTCGATTAGCCAGTCGTGCCATCTCTACCATTATGGTGAAAGGTCCCAATATGATGATTATGTTTGGTTTTGAAGTAAGTTCAATGCAATTATAAGATATTCCTAAGCTTGGATAGACTATGAACTAATCCGTGGATACAAGTATGCCATCCTCACCTCAACCATTGTATCGACCATTGGAAAATATACTCTGAATGTTATCGAAAGCCGTATGGACGAACCATGGGAGAGCAAATCGATATTTGTCTTCTATCTTGACCTGGTTACAGGTAACCTAGATGCGAATAGGATTGTTAGGCTGCGCAGCGCACACTAATTGAAGATCATTAGATTTTTTCAAGTTGATCACTTACATGGTGTTCTTTGCCATCATTTGCAACTTTTATGGACTTCCACTCCATATCATTCGCGATGTATATGTTACCTTCCGGTCGTTCATTCAGAAATGTCGAGATTTGTATCGATATCGACGTGCTACCCGAAATATGAACGAACTTTACCCTGATGCAACCGAAGAGGATCTTCAGCGCACCAGCGACAGTACCTGCATCATTTGCAGAGAAGATATGCATATTCGGGCTACTGAAGGCGACCCGCAGGCGGGAGGTCAGAGCGAGCCAGAGCCAGTGAGAGGCCGAAACTCTGACATCCCCAAAAAACTCCCATGTGGTCACATATTCCATTTCGGTTGCTTGCGTAGTTGGTTGGAGAGACAGCAGAGTTGTCCCACTTGGTAAGCGATACGAATGACGCATAAGCATGCGGTCTGATACATGTACTAACGTGTGCACTGCATTCCACACTCACTAGTCGAAGATCTGTATTGCCAGAAGGTTTGTATTACAACCATATTTTTCGCTCATAGCAGAAAGATGTGTCTAACGATGTTTGTCTAGCCACTCCTTCTACTTCTCCGGCTGCAGCAGCTCAAGCAGCCATGGGACGACAAGCCGAGCAACAAGGAGAACAAACGGAACAGTTACGCGATCAACAGCAGCAACAACCTCAGGCGCAACATCCATTACCTCAAACGAATGGTACATGGCCGTTTATGGAAGGAAGAGCAGGGCATATACGCACTGATACAGGGATCCCGCAGAATTCTGCATTCCAAGCAGGTATTCCAGCACCACCTCCACCTCCGCCACCACCTCCACCACCTTTTGGAGCAACTTTCAGCATTCTTCAAGCTATGGCTGCCCAAAACTCTGCTACACCATCGTCAGTGCCTTCATCCCTACTTGGATATTCTCCCAATTTACAAAATTTTGTACCGCTAATCCCATTAGGCAGCAACAAGCACTCCGACCAGCATACCGACGAACAATTGCCAGAAACTTTAACAGACGAACAATTGCAATCTCTATCAACAAATACACGAGAAGCTATTGAAGAAAGGTTGCGGATATTGGAAATGGTACAGGCCCAAACTTTCCGGAGTATTCAAATACTATCGCAAGTATTGTCTGTTTTGCCAGAAAACACCCACTTCACAGAGTCTATAACCAGAAATAAGAGTCAAGAAGAAAAGCGTTCCGACGAGTCAAGTCTTTCAGAGGCAACACCCGTTATATCTGAAAGAAGGCGAGAAAAAATGCCTATGGATACCCAGATATCAGAGTCTACCAATAGCACCCCTATCATTAACGTAAATAACAATCAAGAGCACGAGATATCACCAAGCCATCTACGACCAGCCAAGTCGGAGGAATCATCCAAAACAGAGAAAGAAGAACCAGAGCCATCAGAGCAAGTAAACGTCCCACAAGTTTCGACTCTAGATACCATTCAAAATGACAAACTAGAGAAAACTTCTGAAATCTGAGAATACATGGTAGCATTACTGTATGTACCTAGCACCTACTATATGTACACCATTAAAAAATTAGTAAATTTAACAATGCCTTCGCTTGTTACCATGACTCAATAACCTTGTCTAAAGGGCTTAAAGCATGTAATTTTGGACGTTCATTTTACAGCTGTCAATTTTAGACAACGGTTTTTTTTTTTTTCGCGTGGACAAACGTGCACTGACCCAGCGCAACCCTTGTATCAAATGAACAAAACTGTCCAACGGGCATGTCGTTTACAAGGCTTTTTTAAGCATTTGACACAAGGCCCTTTTCGTTCGTATTCTACGAAACCCTTAATTGTTCTCGGCATTGAAACGTCCTGCGATGATACGTCTGCTGCCGTAGTTACATCCGATCGCAAGATCTTGTCAGAAATCGTCCGAACACAGCATCACTTACATGAACCACTTGGTGGTATTGTTCCAACCCTCGCTTCCACTGGACACATGCAGAATTTACCCATGGTTGTACGTGAGGCCTTGGAGCATGCCAACAAAAGCATAAACGATATTGATTGTGTTGCTGTAACTCGAGGGCCAGGTTTGCCACCGTGCTTGTCCGTCGGTATGAACGCAGCGAAGACCCTGGCTGCTGTGGCTGGAAAGCCAATTGTTGGTGTCCATCATATGGTAAGCCGCTAGTACCGATCTCACTGCATTGTATACCATATGTTAACGTCCTCGGCCCACAGGAAGCACACGCACTTACTGCTAGATTAACCACTGAAAACTCAATGGGCGACCATTTACCTGCACCAGCATTCCCTTTTATGACTTTGCTCGTCTCCGGAGGTCATACCTTACTTCTACAAGCCAATGCCGTTGGAAATTATGACCAAGTTGGATCTACTATGGACGACGCTATTGGAGAGGCAATTGATAAAGCATCAAGAGCATTGGGTTTAAAGTGGGCTCAAGGTCGCCGAGGCGGGCCAGGTGTGGCATTAGAACAAGCAGCATTGAAAGGAGACCCTTTGCGGTACGACAGTATGTTGCCTTTGCCTCTCAGTGAGCGAGAATGGACCAAAAAAATTGGGTTCAGCTTCTCTGGTCTCAAGACAGCCATGATGAGGATGGTGGAGCGACAAAATATCACAAACAGTGAACAAGATGTGGCGGATGCCGCAGCTACCTTTCAATCAAAATGTATTCAACACTTGGAGCAAAAACTTCGTCTTGCATTAGATCAATCTATCATGCAGCAGAGCATTCCTCTCACAGCTCTGGTAGTCAGTGGTGGGGTTGCGAGCAACAAGGTGTTACGGTCACGGTAGGTGACATTGCCAGCAACGCATGAGTTTTAAACTTGCAAAAACTAATACCTTCGTTTTACAGCTTAGAAGTACTGGCTGCGTCTTACGGGCTTCCTTTAATATGCCCGCCTCCCAAACTATGTACCGATAATGGGGTTATGATTGCATGGGCTGGAATAGAAAGGTATCAAGCTGGCTTGATCGATGATTATGAAATTACAACTATACCAAAATGGCCAATAGAAAGGTTAAAGGATGTGGTCACCAAATAGAAATTAAGCGCCATAAAAGTAGAGAAATGAACAGCAGGTATGGACGCTTTAATGGCATGTAGAGCTCAACAAGAATAAATCATTTTGCCAGTTGGTGTACTTAAAAACACAAAGTCATAAAGAGGTATGACTAACTTTGATTGGGATGTTGCTGATGGTCGTGAGTGTTTGTCACACAAAATTTCACTTTAAGTAAATGGCTTAGTATCAGAAGTCAAGACTTCCTTTTCACTCCTTCTCACACACTCAAATGGCCTCTGAAGTTGAAGAAGTTAAAAAAGAGAGTCTCGATTCAGAAGAAAATTATCGTGCATCCCTTTCATCAAACATCGACCAACACAAGAGCAATATTAACGATGATGGCGATCTTCAATTTCAATGGTTCGGTTCAATAATTAACGGCAATATCGACGAAATCAGGAGCGTACTAAAACTTGGGGCCGACGTTGCTTGGAAGAATACCGAGGGGATGACTGCACTTCACCTGGCAGCGCAGAGCGGGATTCAAGGAGCAGTAAGCATGTTGGTTAAACTTGGCGCAAGTGTTGACGCACGCAACGGCCAATCGGAAACTGCGCTTCACTTGGCCACAAGCAACGGATTCGAAGAAGTAGTACAACTGCTTCTGAACCATGGTGCAATCGTAGATTTGCGAAATGACTATTCAAATACTGCACTTTGCTTGGCTGCAAGATATGGATATGAAAACATAGTGCAGCTGCTTCTGAAGCATGGTGCAACTGTCGATCTGCAAAATAACAATTCAAATACTGCACTTCACTTTGCCACAAATAATGGATGGGAAAGGGTAGTACAGATGCTTCTGAACCATGATGCAACTGTAGATCTACAAAATATAAATTTAGGCACTGCACTTCACTTGGCTTCGATATATGGATACGAAGAAATAGTGCAGCTGCTTCTGAAACATGGTGCAACTGTAGACTTGCAAAATAGCAAATCAGATACTGCACTTCACTTGGCTGTATGGAATAGGTCTGAAACAATGGTACAGCTGCTGCTGAACCACGGTGCCACTGTAGATTTGCAAGGTAGCGATTTAAATGCTGCGCTTCACTTGGCTGCAAACACTGGATTAGAAGAAATAATACAGCTGCTACTAAACCATGGTGCCACTGTAGATTTGCAAAATAGCAGTTCAAATACTGCACTTCACTTAGCTACAATTAATGGATATGAAAAAGTAGTGCAGCTGCTTCTGAGCCATGGTGCAACTATAGATTTGCAAAATAGAGATTTAGACACTGCACTTCACTTGGCTGCCAAGTATGGACATGGAAAAGCAATACAGCTACTTTTAAACTATGGTGCCACTGTTGATTCTCAAAATGATAATACAAACACTGCACTTCACTTGGCTGCAAAGTATGGACACGGAAAAGCAGTACAGCTACTTTTAAACCATGGTGCAAGTGTTGACACACGCAACGGCCAGTCAGAAACTGCACTTTACCTGGCTACACATAACATATCTGAAGAAGTAGTGCAGATACTTTTAAATCATGGTGCCACTATCGATTTGCAAAATAAGTATTCAGACACTGCACTTCACTCCGCTGCCAGGTATGGACATGAAAAAGTAGTACAGCTGCTTTTAAATCATGGTGCCACTATCGATTTGCAAAATAAGTATTCAGACACTGCACTTCACTCCGCTGCCAGGTATGGACATGAAAAAGTAGTACAGCTGCTTTTAAACCATGGTGCAACTGTAAATTTGCAAAATAATGATTCAAACACTGCACTTCACATGGCTGCACAGTATGGACGTGAAAAAGTAGCTGTACTACTTTTAAATTATGGTGCCACTGTTGATTTGAAAAATAGCAATTTAAATGCTGCGCTTCACTTTGCCGCAAATAATGGATTTGAAGAAGTAGTGCAGCTACTTTTGAACCATGGTGCCACTGTCGATTTGCAAAGTCATAATTCCAACACTGCACTTCACATGGCTGCACAGTATGGACATGAAAAAGTAGTACAGCTACTTTTAAATCATGGTGCCACTGTTGATTTTCAGAATAGCGATTTAGATACTGCGCTTCACTTTGCCGCAAATGATGGATTTGAAAGGATAGTGCAGCTGCTTCTAAATTATGGCGCCACTGTTGATTTGAAGAATAACCATTCAGAAAGTGCGCTTCAAATAGTCGTAGAGAATGGACATAAAGAGTTAGTAGAACTTCTGCTCACATATGGCGCTACCATTGACATCAAGGATGATAATTCAGAATCCAAATCTCATTTGCCAGCGAGAACCGAGCATCAGTCAACAGTATCTGAACTACTTAACAGCGATGCAGAAATGAACCCAAAGTCTAAAAATGGAAAAGGTATTCTTGCAAAACTGTCGGGAGCTGGTGATATTCCAACGGCAACCCTTCTCTTAGAACATGGTGCTGATATTGAAGCTATCGATGCAAACGGTGAAACTCCATTAGTGATAGCAGCAAAAGCCGCTGAATTGGATATGGTTTCTCTATTGATCGAGAAGAAGGCTAATATAGAAGCATCTGACAACGACTCACTAACAGCTCTACACTGGTCGGCTAAGAATGGCCATTTGGCTACTCTTGAGTTGCTATTGCGGAAAAAGGCAGATGTTGAAGCTAAAACCAAACAGGGTGATACCGCTCTTCATCTTGCTGCACAATTCAACCATTCCAATATCGTTGCTACATTAATCGACTGTAACGCCAATATTGACGCTGAAAATGAAAACGAAAAATCACCGATTGAAGTGGCAATATCAAAAGGTCATGTCGATATAGTTTGCCAACTGAAGGATGCAGGCGCAAAAATAGGGGAATCTGGAGATAGTATGCTGTGGCTATTATATTTGGCTACGGACGCCGGACAAGTTGCTCTAATCCAGAGAGCCTTGGACATGGTTGATAACAGTAAGGAAGTATACTATATGAACGCAACATTACATAGAGCATCACAGCATGGAAAGATTGATGTGGTCAAATATCTTTTGGACAATGGCGCAGACATTGAATCGCTAAATGAGGATGGACTATCACCTTTATTCTTGGCTGGTCAATATGCGGGAATGTTGTCCACACTAATTCATCGCGGAGCTTGTATAACGGCTACGAACAAAAAGGACTTACATCAAGCAGCTCTACACCATTATGCTTTCCTGAGTCAAATTGAAGCGCTGCGGATATTGCTGAATTGCGACTACAACATCCATAGTAGCGATGAAGAAGGTAATACGGCTCTCCACTATGCTGCTAGAAAGGGCAATTGCGAAGCAGCTGATATATTACTTCAACAAGGAGTGGACATCAATGCGAAGAACGAGGAAGGTGAAACGGCTCTTCACGTTGCCAGTGAACATGGTTCACTTGACATGGCAAATTTGTTGATTGACTTTGGTGTCGATATTGATGCCATAGAATTCACAGAGCAATCAACAGCACTACATATCGCCACTGAAACAAAGAACTTAAAATTAATTACACTATTATTAAGGCGAGGTGCGAATATCGACGCGAAAAAGGCATGGAGTGGAACTGCTTTGCATATAGCAGCCGAAAAAGGGCTCACAGAGGAGTGTGCTCTGATGATTGATCATGGAGCAAACGTCAACTCTTCTGATAATATTGGTTTTACTCCTTTGCATTATGCGGCAGAGAACCATAACTCAGATTTAGTCAAGATATTACTGGATCATAATGCTTCTGTTGACAGCCCACCTTATAATCAAAGCATTCTGGGAACACTTTCGCTTACGCACCCAAGCGGAAACAGCTATGTACTATGGCGCGACTTCATTGCAGTGATAAAATTGCTTATCCAGGCCGGTGCTGACCTTACAGGGATGAAAGAGATAATGGATATTTTGGAAGAGGAATTCTCAACACTGCGACAAATGTTGATTGAACCCTCTAATCGACAGTTAAAAGCATCGTGGAGCGCAACTTCGGACTTATCACAAGTGATTAAATTAGAAGCAGAAGTAGAACCAGAGGAATATAAAGATGAAGAGAAAGGAGAAAGTCAAAATGAACCTGAAGCTGTGTATGTTTATGTAGATGTAAGCGTAGATGACATCGATCAACCTTATATACCTCGGAAAAAATTGACAAGCAATGGCATAGCCAGGAAACAAGGTACGTATCGTTGCATGTATATCTGAGCAATTTTCTTATCCGATATTGACTTCAATTTATCTCGCGTTGCTTCTAAAGTTGGATTGGACAACCACAGCCTATTATATAAGACTAAGCACAAGTATGGAGCTGATTTTCCGCAATTTAAGGTCCTTCAGTTAGACGGCTATTCGGTTGCTGACGAAAAAGAAAGCGAGAACACTGCTCCTGCAACAATAGCTCCACATGAACCACGATCAAAGCTGTTGGACACAAGATCCATTGATAAGCGTATCGCAACTATTATTCAATCCTTATTCAGCTGTGTTGATATCACATTTACTACATCCGGCAATTTCTTCAAATTGGTTTCTAGCCAATGTATCGATACAAAGCCTCCAAAATGGGCAGCTCACTTTGACAAAATGAATGGCATCATTCGAGAACCAGGTCGATTGATTGTGCAGATTCCTTCTGAGAGGACCAATTTGTCTATATCACAGTGGCACGAAAAGCATCCATATCTTCAATTCGTCAATGCTGTCTATGTTTGTAGAATATCATCCACTCGGATCGATCAAGAAGCGTTTTCCGACCTGCTTGGAGGTTCAGAACAAAAGCTGGCAACCAATGTACATGCTGTATTGATAGCAGGACTCAGTATTCTCAGTATCATTGGTGGCGACGGACTTGTTGAGAAGCTGGTCCAAGCTGTGCTTGGTGTCCAACTGTCCTCTACCCAAAATGTTCATTCGAATAATATATCAGTGGAATGGCATATTCAAAATCGACGCCGGTGTCCCTGTGCTTCACAGTCTGTCCACAGGCCACTATCACCAGTAGCTGCTGCGAAATCTGTTGGAATGAATATTTGGAGAGAGCGGCATGGTCATATCGTAAATCGTGTATGGGATTTGCGTCAAGATAAGCTAATAAATAACATCGATTCCAGAAAAGTCATCTTCGTCACCCATAGATGGAACGATGTTGAGGTTGGTTATCAAGATACGATGGAAAGTAAACAAGCTCATGGCCACGCAGTTGGTATTAGCGAGATGTCAAGAAAGCTACATCGTATTAAGAAAGTGTTGCAAGAATATACAGACTACGTATGGATCGACACAATTTGCATTGACAAATCAAATTTATCAGAGCTTGATGAAGCTATTCGTTCAATGTACAAATGGTATGCTAGCTGTGCCGCTGTTGTACTTGATTCAAATACTACTCTGAAAGTCTGGCGCAGCAGAGGATGGTGTCTACAAGAAGGAGCTGCCGCAGGTATTCTGCGCGGAATTACACAGGAAGGGAAGCTTGCCACAATCCAGCAATTGGCTAATGATCAAGATCATAACCTCTGTACTCTCGATCTTCACTTATGCTATCGTATAGGAAATGCTTCTGAGATATTGGCAAGGATGGATGTTCGAAAGACAACTCGCGATGAAGATATGGCTTATGCTTTGGCGGGAATCTTTTCCATCGACTTGACATTGTCCTATGGCGAAGGAAGCCGATCTCGCGCGAGACTATTGCATCAGCTCGCAATTCAACACGGCGATTTGTCCTTCTTAAGCTTCCAGATCTCACAGACGACGTATGTCAATTATTTACCTGATACTGGTGTATCCTACAATTTGATTTCAAATTGTACAATAGCTTCCGCACCCATTATGATCAGTCACTTTGGGATATGTATTGAGGTCCAGCTTGTCAGCTCACAAAATGTGAAACAAATAATGCACATGCTGGATCGTTGGAAGGATTATACATTTGCGAGGAATCGATCTCTAGGTGTGGATAGTTTGCTAGAGGTGGCAAAAAGGCTAGAACTTCAAATATCGCCCTCTGTTCAGCTGGCTATCGTGCACGACATCCGATCCCTTATTTTAGTGGAGATATATGATAAAGATCTGCAGACAGGCGGTGGACTACCCATCAACCTTTGTTATCGACTCCAATGCTGCCAGATAGAGGAAAATGAATTTGAAAGGCTATTTGACGAGAGCACTGCGGAATTCGAAAGAATCTGGCTCGGTGATAAGCCTGAACGAGCTGGAACAACTATTGTTGGAAATTGGCAGTATCGTCGTCGAGATAGAAAACGTCGCAGGATAAACGAAGATGGCACTTGGGTGGTGTAAACTGAATAAACTGGAGAAACATTGCATATCGGATGTGATTAGTGCCAAGATAATTACCTATTATCATACCTTTATTTAGCCTTCATTGTTTTGCATGTCTTCTTCCGGTTCATCTATCTTGTGTACAGCTATTTTTTCGAAAGTGGATAAATTAAGACACATGGTGTATTTTAGCAGCGACGTCTGACCAACAGACACAAACCAGCCAATGACTGTCAATTACAGATGCGCAAGCTGATACATACTGTCAGTTGGCGGAATGAGGACGAGGATGTGGTGACCTCTCTCTTAAGAACAGATGAAAAATTCACAAAGAAAATTAGTTTACAACGTTCAATACTCTCCGGGCGACAAAGGCGAACATGCTAGCGCGGCAAAGAGATCTGGGAGACAATAGATAGAAGCTTTTAATATTTATAATACAAAAGAACAAAACAGTGGCTCTAGAGCCCATAACCACATCCTCGTCCTCATTCCACCAACTAAAAGTAGCGCTATTAGTAGGCAATCTTTCATTCCCACCAACCGTTATTTAAGTGGCAAATTGCAAATGCTTATTCGTAAAACGGCAACCTGGATATGACTACGTACATGTTCCATCTTGGATCTGCCGCATTGTGGTATGCTACTTTTATATACTTTTAAGACTTATAATCACATTCTATCAATTATCAACTTCCAAGTCCTCCTTCTTGGTACCTCGTCAAATGCATTCGTGATCCAATAAAATCCTCTACCATCCAGGCTTACTTTTTGTATTCATAAAAGTGAGGGGCAAGTTCGCTCAGCCATTCAGGCTCAATCACTGTGACATCCCGCATATAGGCTTGATTCGTCTCTACCACTTCATGGAAAACAACATATTTCGCATTTCGACTGAAGAGTACCGAGGAAGGGTGAACATTAAGGACCACATTGTCTCGGATGGTTCGAAATCGTCCACTACCGTCAATGTCTGCTTTCGCTGCCTGTGAAAAATATCCGCTAGTTATACATCTTCGGATTTGTCGGGTTGCTTCTATTCGACCAGTAGCAGTTGTCCCGTGTCGTTGCAAGCAGCTTTCTAATGGTATATTGAATCTTGCAAGGTATTTCTTGAGCTGGCCTCGAATACTGACCGCTCTTGACAGAGTCTTGAAGTTGAAATAGTGTTCATGGCACCATTTTCCAGAGAGTTTTCCTCGGGTAGTAAATGCATTGTATATGTTAAGCAAGCTCATGTGATCTCCTTCCTCCACCCAGAACTTGCGCCGTTCGTCGGTCAGGACATCCTTTGGAACCCGATTAGGCTGCACATAGACGTTCTGAAATGAGAGGGCTATTATGAGCGATTATCGTTCTTAAAAGGGTTTAAGATCACTAGGCTTTACCTGAACCGTCAACATGGCCGCAATGGACAGTATTTCCTCGCTGCAATGAAACTCTGCTGATGCGAGAAGCTGAAATGCAAATTTAGAATGATTTATCAACCATCAGTCAAATACGTTACCTCACTTACAACTTTTCCCAGTAGTGGGTCGACTGGGAACTCGGCCAATTGAACACCTAGCGGGATGGTGAGCCTACCAACATTATCCAGAGCATTCAACGAGTATAGGAGCTATAGATCAAAGAAGGCGGTGAGCAAGATTATGATAGAAAGGATTTCTGTTTGTCAGTAGTTCACCTTCCTTGCTTAAACTTACCTCTAGCGACCGAATCATCATCTCAACAGGTGGCGGTGTCAAAAAGTTAAACCTCAGAACATTATCGATACCCAGAGCCTTGAGTTGCAGGATAACCGGTGCCAAGTTGCTCCTGCAATTACAATCATGGCAAGTTTCAATTCGTTAGAAAAGATGGCAATGAAATTATCACGTATCCACCAAACGAGAAGTATGAAGTAGTAGTGTCTCAAACACGAACATCTTCACTTCCTCTACCTTTCCATACCCATATAGCAGTATCTCGTATCGCCCCCATTCTATTCCAACCACATTTATCACTGCTTTCACAATGCCCACTCACCTTTGAATCTCGGGAACGCTCGAATCTCGCAGTTCCATAAACGATTGTTCCGTGTACAGTCGAAATGTTTTGCCGGGCTTCACTCTACCAGCACGTCCTGCGCGCTGTTTGGCTGATGCCTTGGATATTGGTGCGACTGTCAAAGACTCCATACCTGTCTTAGGATTGTATGCTCGTAGCTAAAGGGTACATTTGTTAACGAAGTATTCGTAGCTCCAACGAACCCCTAACCATAATATACCTTGACAAATCCACAATCAATCACATACACCACTCCGTCAATCGTGATGGACGCCTCCGCAATGTTGGTAGCAACGATGACTTTTCGGAATCCTTCCTGCGTTGGTTCGAAAATCCGTGCTTGCTCTTCTGTCGATAATCCAGCATAAATGGGTAATGGTATGATTCCGAGAGCGTTATGTGGTAGTCTAAAGCATAAAATCCAGAATATCAATAAGGAATGTTGCATTGAACCATTTCCCTTCCTTTCATTAACCTCCACTGCCAACCTCTTACTTACGTTGTCGCCCTCTCACTAATCTCATTTACCACCTTGTCAATCTCCTCTCTTCCAGTCATAAATACTAGTACATCTCCTTCCGGCTCCTTGGTATGGATATCAAATACTGTTTGGATCGTCTTCTCCACATAATCATTGACCGGTTCGATTGTGTAAAGAATGTCTACGGGATACATCCTTCCCTCTAGTGAAATTATGGAGCATGTATCTTTGGACTTGTCTTTGGAAGTGTTGACATTAAAGAAATCTTGGAATTCTTCCGCATCCAGCGTTGCAGAGGATATGATCAGCTTTAGATCAGATCTTTTCTTTTGGATTCTACCGGGACGTAGTTGTATCATTAAAACCATATCAACAGAAAATCTAACTCTCCCAGGATCTGCTTACTTTTTCAAAACACCAAGTAATATGTCGGTGTACAAGCTCCTCTCGTGTGCTTCATCAATCATGATAACACTATAGTCCATCAACAGTGGATCAATCAGCGTTTCTCGAAACAGCATGCCATCCGTCATGTACTTGATCCTAGTATTTTGAGATGTTACATCTTCAAACCGAATAGTGTATCCAACCTAGCCACCAAAGAGATTTGTGTTATCGGCAAGCACATGGAAATCGCACACTCGGGCACCACACAGCAAATCAACTGCCCTTACCTTGTCTCCTAAATTACACCCAATCTCTTCCGCTACCCTTCCTGCCACTGTGGTCGCTGCTACTCGCCGAGGCTACACAAAGCGTTCCGCGTTAGCTTGCAATAGCAGATTACCGCCATATCAAATCCTATACAACACAAACCTGTGTACATGCTATCTTTCTGCCTTCTGCTGCCCATCCTGCTTCCTCTAGATACTGTGGTAGCTCTATTTCATCGAACCATGAATATCGCTGTGTGCAATCGTTTGCAATTGACTGAGCCACCTACGTGTTGTTTTGCCGCATCCAGTCTGCCCAACTACAATCACAGTCTGGAACTTTTCCACAAGGTACAAAAGCTCTTTTCTTGATTTAAAGATTGGCAGCCGTTCTCTTTGCTGTTGGATACTCAAATATCGGTAGCTTTGGTTGGCTACAGCCATGATTGATTCGCCGGCTTCCTTTTCATTGTCTCGATCCACCGTGCTCCCTACATGAGCAGTTATTTAATCGTACAATTCCAAGAGTCACAACTCCACATTGAGAATTAATACTTACCAGGAGCAACTGTACCTGGTTTCCAAAACGCCATTCCTAAGATCACACTAGCTCAGACTACACACGCAAAAGAAAATGCAAGTGCATACTCCAGTCAACTGGGCCATATAATAAATCTCGCGCAGTTTCAATTACTCGCTACTTTGACACGCTGTACCCGCTTGCCTTTGCAGCGCAAGACCAGCCCACTCAATTTCGCTACCTGCTCGGCCACCCATCCTCAAATTCAGCTCTTTTCATATTATAAATCGTTCATAATTCTTTAATCCATACCTTTGAAGCATAGCTGAAAACATTCATGTCAACCTTGCCTAAAGAAATGGCTCAACCTTATATTGGCTAAGATTCAATCACAAAAGCAGACCTAAAATTGAGCATAAAAAACCACTTTTTAATGCTTCTTTTCTCAAACTAGCACCGAATCATTCGAAAGCCTAAAATTGCTAAATGGGATGAAGTATCCCAAACACCTCTACGAGGCAGCGCGGATCGTGATTGGCTGGCTGTAAAAAAATGATTGGATGAGAGAAACCAAAAAATTGGCATTCGATTTTTTGACCAATCGAAAAAATAATTACGAGATGCCAAGACCTGGAATCGAACCAGGGTCTTCTCGGCCACAACGAGAGATAATGACCACTATACTATCTTGGCTGTCGATAAAATTTTTGAAATTATAGTTATTATATTCCAAAGATAAGATATGCTTTTGTTTTTCAACTATCGCAAATCGGTAATACCTCAAACCCACCTGATTACATGCCGACTTTTATTACTCATTTAAGCTACAAATGATAACTCTTTAAGTATATGCATTTTACGTCATTCATGCTACGATTCAAGGCGATTGTATACTGTATTATATTGAGTCAAACGAGGCAAACTGTCTAGCAACATATTCTAAAGTATCTGTACTTTAGGGATTTTACTTATATGTGCTATTTTCGATAAGGTCCTTCAGACTTATATTTAGAAGCTTTTATCAACAATTATGACTCTTTCTTGAGATGCTTTGGCATTGACATTTCTCGTCCTTCGTTTCGAAATCGTTTGAAAAGGAATTTCGGCATTGTTATAACGTTGGATTATATATCTGGGCTTGATACCTGTGCGTAAGTTGACCCTACCATACCATTTCAAATACGTCATCATAAATTAATCTCTTTTGTCTCGTATCGCCTTCTAGTGCCGTGGGCTGGCTACTGGCGTTGACTCAAATCTCGCTGGTATTATACGGTGTTGGCCATCAAAGCCGGTAGAACGTTGCCTTAACGTCCGTCAGGTGTTATTTGTCTCGAGGCTTGGCTCGTAGTTCTTATTATGGGGCGTGCTAGGGAGGTTCAAAATTTTATTGGGCTTCGTTCCTGATAAGTACATAATCGCCTGCTTCAAGAGCTTCTTCTAGCTCCTGTCTATGTCGTACATTTGTTCAAGACCCATTTTAGCCCACTGTTTTTCTTGTAAAGTCGTCGCCTCTTGTCGATTAAGGACACATGGTCAAACCAGGTTTCGCCGAACATTCTTGATTTCTCTTAGTTGCTTGGGTAGGTGATTAAAGATGGGTTGTCACTAGATATGACGGGCGATAGTGTCATACACAAATTCGAACTGAGACCGCTTGGCTACAGTGTGTACACGGCTGTTAAAATTTACCAGGAAGAATCTCATCCTACGGCTTTTATGTTTTTTAAACATATTTGTGAGCACCATGTCTAGTAGAGTGCTCCACCCCTCCATAATACCGTTTGGTTTTTCTTAGGGGTGTAAAGCTGGCGTCTCCGAATGCTTCTTGAATCATTTCTTTCCATCGACCTTCCAATCTATGTGCCATGAGGAATGACATCTGCAAGACGAGATCTCTTTATGGCAATGGTACTACTCATTAAGTCTCTCTAAAGAAATTATCAACTAAACTTATTGTTAACCCATACTGCCTTCACATTAAGCTGATTCGTAGCATGGCCAATAACGACATTGATACAGCAGCGTCCCTATTTTTTTCGGGGTTGACCTACGAAACCTCAGTTTATGCAAAAGATTTGGCGGTATTGGGTGCAAAAGAGCGATACTTTGGCCACACTTCGAAATTTTACACTTTAATATCGAGCAGGGAGTCATCCGAAACTTCATGCTCCTTCGGTGCCCCTCCCCGTGAACTACGGCGCGATCCTTTGTAGATCCAGTCCCAGATCTACACCACGATGTGTGCGGTCCAAGATATCAGCCCGCCTGATGAATGAGCAGTATGTGACCCAACTCCTGTCCTTTAATTGTTGCATTTGAGGCTCTTGTTTTTGACATCGTATCCGAATCTAGCGGCTTCTTGGTCTTGTCTTCCATATTCCTGGAGAGTGGTCCGGCATTTTCCTTACTTCAGATAGCGTGACAGGGACTCTGCCAATCTGAACATTCCCTTGCGTAGATTATATGAAGGCACCTCATGTTCACAGTTCCTTATGCCCATAATCGTCTCTTCTGGTTAGCGCGTTGATCATCTCATTGTATTTTCTCACTTGCACTCACTCTCGAAAATATAATGCTGAAGCTCTCTATTTATCGTCTTGGCCTGGATGACAGCATATTTTTCAGGGACAAAGCGACAACTATTAGCGACAGGAATGAATTTTTAACCAGCACGAATGGTGTGTTACCTGCCTAAGATGCTATGCATTCAACTTGAATCAGTCTGAATTAGATATAGTGGAATTGGCGTATAGTTCACGTTCACTAAAATGCGGTCAAGACTACATAAAATGCTTAGGATGCTCTCTTTTGATTTTGTACTATATGAGGATGTAATCCAGAAAAACAGAACGCCATCATCTAGACAAAGCCTTAAAACATGGTGCCTTAGTGTGTGAATTACAGAGGGTGTGTTCAATAGCCAAAATGGTCCACGTTGCAGAATATGATGATGGTATACATACACTACCTACTCACGGATCCGTTTACTAAAATTTCGGGCAGCTTCTGGGGACCAACAGCTTGTGCATAACCTCATCAAGGTGAAACGCCATCGTCACCGGCAGCGTGGATTCGATCGGTATCGACCTGTACTGGTTAGTTATTGCCTATAGTAGAGTAATACTGATAATGATAAATGAGCTTATGGATGACGAGTTGATATCCAAGATATTTAAGATGAACCTTGCCACCTACAAGTGATAAACTATATCGAGCCGTTATGACTGCATCAAACCTAACAAGTAACGAGGAAATACCACTATTTGTTGTTCAATATTGATTAGATCAAAGTCCTGTTGAATGCTTCCGTTACTTCATTTTTCTTGACGTTACCAGCGGGATCTTACAAATACCTATTGAAAGTTCCCGCAGGATGATATAATTCCTAAACAAATATGAGGCGAACCGACGATTCTGCATCCGACAACGCTAGGAGAACGACAAACTGCGAATACAACTTCATTGATATATGCATATAATGGTTATGGACAATATAGTATACTTTTAGGACACTGGACGATCGGGCTAAACAAACTGCAAAGTGTACATAGCATTTTGGGCGGCCCGCATCCACATTAAAGATGGCCAAATGTTTCTCGCATAATTTTTTTGACTCACAATATTATTCACAGTACAAATTGATAAATGATTTTGCTGGCAAGGGCAATGTATTGAATTATGCTGAAATCATACTATACACTAAGGAAACTGCGGTGTTGTACAATCCATGAACGACCATATCTGTTTGTTATAATAATGATATACATCCCAAGAAGCTCGTAGACGTTATATGGAGTATAGCATAACTAATGATAAATGGTGACAGGTCAAATTGAGGTTAGTCGGCAGACAGGGTTGATTGTAATCACTTTAGCTACTGGTAATCACTGGTAATCGCATATGGTCAGTACACTGTCGCCAAAACTGTAAAATACGGGGTGCCGTATCGTAGTATTGAGCTCAATTGTGAGCTCGCTTGTAAAACGGTTAAGTCATCACAGAGCCATTGCCTGGCAGTTGGATTGTTCAAGGTTACTGTTCTCAGACATAGCCGTATATTGACGTTTAATCTTTTAGTGTTTCCAGAACAAAAAAGGCGATTGTAAGCGAACCAAAATTAAAAAAAAAAAAAATGTGGAAGTGGAGTATACATAAATTTTCCAGGCACTCTTCTAATACCACTTCTCATGAGGCATCTCAACTCAAGCTGCAAAAAAAGTTGGCATGAGGTAATGAGGACAGCCGAATGGCAAAGGTGGCGATAGTACGAGGATCATATGCTTACTGTCGTCGTCTGAAAATGTGAAGGTTTTTTTTTTTAAAGTTGACAAGGTTCAATGCAGCAAGTTCTTTGTGGTGGCAAAGTCTTCCAAATAGACTGTGCCATTGAAACTTATGTGGAAGCCCATCACTTTGTTAAATACTGCGGAAGTCTTTGAGCAATATGGGTGGCAAAGCTAGATGCAGAGCGAGTACATGGACACCTTCTCCAATAACATTTCAATATTCGCTTCGGACACAGAAGGTTGTTTACGCGCTAACGTTGCAGATCTTGCTCGCTAGAAGCGCTTAAACAAGGTAGGCGTCGATGGCTGTCGCAGTCACTATTATTGTACGACATATGAGCGGGGATACCTTCACAGGGAGCTTTGAGAAAAGTCTATAAATATAGCGTCTTTTGACGTCCATTTTCATAAACAGGATAACTCTTTTCACAATGATGCATAGCGGAGCCGCAACTGCAAGCAAGCCCTCTCTCAACCAGATCCTCTATGAGGTGACTAGCGAGAAGATTATGGAGCTCCAAAGGCAAAAGGATGTTTTGGATCGCCACTACAGCGGTGTACTGGAAAAGGCGGATGCTAGCAAGGACCTGGTTCAAGAGATTGAAATTCTGTATGAAGGAATCAAGGAGGCCCCAGTGCAGCACAAGACAAATGTGAACATGGAGAGTGCCCGACTCTTCATTGAGAACGTTGCCAAGGATTCGTCTACTAGTGAACAGCTCTTACGCCATTGGATCGATAGCTTTCGAAAGGAGATGCAATACTCGACCTGCAAGTGCACTTACTCTTACATTTATGGAAAGAGTCTACGTGATGAGCTGTCAGAAGCTGAATCTCCTGATTTGGATAGTGACTTCTATGTAGTCTCTAAAGAAAAGAAGGAACAGATGACGGAACGCGAAAAGACGATCAAGGAACTTGAAGAGCGTGTTTTCGAAGCTGGACAAATCAATTCGGACGCCTTCAAGGCTTTTCTGGACAAGACTTTTGACACAGAGGAAGTGAAGATTAAGAAAGTACTAGATACTTCAAGAAAGGACACTGAGGAGTTTTGTAAGAAGTTGCTTGAAGAAGACATGTCAGTGTGGGAACTTAAAAACTGTGTGGAAGGTCTGTTGGGGTGTGACTTGCTCAACTCCGAGAAGCAAGCTACTTTAAGGCAGTTGAAGGAAAGCGAACCGTATCTTCAAGATCTTGCGACACTTCTATCCAGTCGACTCAAGGCGGTCAAGTATTGGAACTGGCCTGAGAAAGGAGTTTATGTGGATGTTCGGCGATCTATGGCTGGACGGTATCGAGCTTTTCTCGACGAAGACATCATCACAGCACTTTTCCTCCAATACATTGGAGTACGATTTGCAGTTCATATCAAAGGTGAATTGAGAAAAATGTACAGTATTGATGATGGCCCTATCAGTTCCCGAAGAACTCGAAGACAAGATTCTGGCATTGACTCCTTACGACGAACCACCCACGAGAACAGCCTCCTTTCTGTCCTTCCGGACTCGCAAGACAGTCAATCTAACTTTGCGTACGAGTACAACGAAGGATCCAGCAATACTGCTGTGAATATCAAGAATTCACTCATTCATCTCCTTGCCACAGAAGCTCAACTTCACAAGGTGATCAAGCCTGACCAGCCATTTACCGTAGTCCGCACTGACATGGAATGGTTCGGACCGTCTATTGAGCATGA